>NW_024581095.1:666703-735288 GCF_017639235.1 Corvus kubaryi | reverse complement strand
TTTCCTTTCCTTTCCTTTCCTTTCCTTTCCTTTCCTTTCCTTTCCTTCTTCATTCCACTTCTTCACTGCCTAATCCCATTGTACAACAATGAGTACATCCAAGCCAGCACTGCCCAGTACTTCTGTCTCAGCTGTTGGTGGAGATGCAGTGAAAAGCCACCAGGTGCTTCTAGAACCAACAGCAGACACTGGATCAAGTCTCCTCTCAGAGGTATTAGGGGAGCTTGGAGGCACAAACAGAAATACTCCAGAAATGGGAATCCTCCAATCAAGTGGCAGAAGAGGTCACAGATCTCTAGGGAGAACTGGGTAGGGAGAGAGCAGAAGAATCTGCTGTTCTGTTGCTGGATGATGCCCAAGAGAATACCAGTCCTCAGATATCTCTGCTTTGAAGACCTAAAGTGGGATTGCACTATAAACTAAAAAAAGAATTAAATAAACTCCTTTTGACTAAAATTTAGTCTCACAGCAGCTGTTCAGTGTATTTATTTGTTTACAAATTAAGAGTGCATATGTAACAATAAGAAAAATAAATAAAAATTCAACAGAATACAGCAGAGTCTTTATTTATTAAAAATCAAGGCATATTTCTTACCACAAAATTCAATAAAATTCAATGGAAAGGATGCCCAAGCAAATAAAATGTACTATGCTCACAGCCTGGCAAGTGCAATCTCTGTTAAGCTGTCAGGATATACGTCAGGCACTGAGCAAGAACTTGCTCCATGACTAGATTTCACAAAATCAGTGGGCAGATCTACCAATAGTGTGTTGTTTATATGTTGTAAGGCAGGGGGAGGAAAAAAAAAAAGATAATTTAGGGCTCCTCCTGTAACTACCTTTACTGAGTAGTGTTTAGGACAGGTATTTGTCCTAGGTTTGTAATTTCTGCTGTGAATACATGCCTTAGTTTAAGTTCTCCATGATTATTCTAAGAACAATGTAGAAGAGAAATCTAACTGTGAGTAGCACTTTAAAAAGGAGGAAGAGCTGCATTTTACTTTTCAGATAGACAAGAGCTATGATGCTGAAGCTGTGACAAAACTTTAATCCATTACAAAGCTGGATCCAGTAAAACTGCCTTCATGTTTATACCAGCCTCTTATGTGCACCTAATTAGAGCCAGGTTCTTTGCTCTGTTGATGCGACAGTATCTCAAGATGAAGTTCAAATAGCCTTAATAGAAAAGAGAATTTCCTGAGGACAAATGAAAATTTGAGTTTAATATACCTCCTGGTGTCTTCCCAGCCACAGAAAAGAAAGTTCAGAGGAGAGGGACATCAAGGGATGATGTATTTGGATAGAGCATCACTTCACACTCTGCAGATTTTGTGCAGGATTTTGTGCAGATGACTTAAAAATATCACAGCTTCCTTGGCTCATGTCCCTTTCCTCACCTCTTCAAGATTCCCCACACTGCTCTGACAATGCTGGCAATGTGAAATGGATATCTCCATGTGGCTGTCCAAGTACACCCATTCCAGCTCCACGTGCTGCTGTAAGAGTATGTCAGGAGAAAGGGAGGTACTTTAGCTGCTGATGTGTTAAAGGGATCCTTAGATGCTACAAACAGTTCCAGGGGGCTGTGACTGTCAGATTCCATCAAAATAAGGCTGGAGTTCAGCTGTGATGACTGGTAGTTCTAGTCAAATTAAATTATTGAGAAATTGGAGAGCTATGGCTGGCAGTCCTAATTTCGATTACCCATGATTAGAATATGTGCAGAATGTGTGTGACTTGAAATTCACATCTGTTCATTGAATAATGCAAATCTCATCTATAAGGGGGTGGGAATCTGTCTTCATGAAAGCACTTGCTTACCAGGTTAGCAAGCTGCTGAACCTACATGCTCCTTACAGAACATGGGTTATTCCTGTGGTTAGAAGCCATTAATTTTCAGACCACAAGGTAGCTTAAACCATTTTCCAGAGAGCACAGAGAGGGTTTCTGGGTTGCACTCTCGTTTATTTATGCAGCAGACTCTAGTCATGCCTCATATCCAATATGATAATTTGTGGGCCTGATGCACATAAAAGAAAGAAGCAGTATTTTCTACTGCCAAAAGCTTTAATGTATGTTGCTACCTCTTCACACAGTACTCTACCATCCCTGAAAAGAGTTCTGATTTTAGGATTAGTTGCACTGAAGGAGTACTAAGGAAAGAAAGATTGTCTGCTCATACTGTAGTATAACCTTTAATCTGCTGGTTTGATGAGAAATCATTTGGATAACTACTATTTCAGGTCAAGAATTCTTCTTTGATATTGACCATCAGAAGATGATATGGAGAAGGAGCAGTGGACACACCTCTTGGCCCGTGTTTAAGCTGGGAGTAAGAGAACATCTACAAAATAGAAGTGATTTCTTAATTACAATATTAATTTCTTAGTGCCCTTCATCTTCAAGAGATGAGAAATGTGAATTAGTGTACCTCGAACACTAAGATACAATAAAATCATTGCAGCCCATGGAAGTGAGTAAAACATACACAATAACTAATCCTCATGACTGAAAATTGCATTGTCACTAAGATCATCAGTACTTCTGTGTACAATCTTCTTCCCTTTACAAAAAAACCAGCCATACAGCATCATGTGTTTTAACTGTATTTTCAGCCTCAGTACATTTTATGCATATATCATGTCAAGTTTGTTTAATCATGATGTTATTTACAGAGAGTCAATAATTAATTATATACTTGTCCTACAAGTAGAATGCACACTTACTGTCTCTAGAAATGTGATTGTGTTACCATTGTACCAAGAAGGAGGAAGTTTTTTGGATGCAAAAGGTTTTTCTGCCATTTTTATGGTCAATTCTAAAAGGTTTCTGCATAACAAAGTAACACCAGGGATTTCAGTCATGCACATGGAATTGTAATTCACCTGTATTCACTCTGGGAAAATAATATGACTAATATTTTGGGTACAGAACTTTCTTGTTGTGTGGCAGAAATGTCAACATCATTACTAGTCCTCCTGGGATAAAATGTCTGTTTGCTGATATTGCTGAAATCCTTGAAGTTACCTTTGTGTGTGCAAGGACTATATGCTCGGCCTGTAAAATCTTTATTTAAACACATCGTACACTACTGAATGATCTCATCTTATTTTAATTGCTGGCTACCCTCCTAGGAACAAAACTCTTAGAGCACCTGCTTCAGATTATACTCAGGGTGCACTTTAATCTCAAGCAAGACATTTCCTTATTTAAAAGCTTACTCTTAACTAGATATTGCACTGGACTGAGAAAACACAGACACAAGGCTGTCTAAATGCAAAGCATGTAAGTGTTTCATCAGAAAGATTAGATATGATTCAGACAGATTAATTTTCCTCGGAACACATTCTGCTGAACCTGTTCGGTCATTGAATTAACAGGATCAAGCTACTCTGTAGCATTATTAAATGTAAGTGCCACCACCATGAGATTATGTCTTTGTGGACACAAGGGGAGCACAGTGTATGCATGGGTAGGAACAGCACCTTTTCAGAGAGAATTGTGCAGCTTTTACATCTCCACTCTGCTGCATCCTGTGGTGTGTCTGCACAGGCATGCTGGGAGCAGTGGGTGGTAAACAAGCTGCAGGGAACACTGGAAAGTCTCCAGCCCGTGTAAAAGGGGTGGGTCTCAGGAGCTCATGAAGCTTTTAAGTTTGAACTGTACCTGGTGAAAAAAGGAAAAGTTAAAAAACCGAACCCTGAAGTCAGACATGTCGTAATAAGCTGCCTGAAATGAGATCATGGCAAAAAATTCCGGGCTACAATCCATCTACAGAGTGCTATAAATAAATCATGCAAGGTTTAATTCTGCTCTCCATAGCTTGCTTCTGTGTCAATGCATGTATTTCCATCAATATGGTTAAAAAATGCATTCTCATTTTTCAGTAACACCTCATATAAATTTTACCTCATGAACATAAGGTAATGATTCACATTGCTATCCTTTTGGATGCTGTCTCACAACTAGAGCATTGCTTCTAAGCCAAGATACTAGATGTTAACTTTCTTTAGTCTTAAAAGGTCCTGGTAAGGTGCTCTAAGGGCTTAGTCTTTAACATGGGTATTTGACGACTTTAAGGATCACATGCTCCTTGGTAGTGGTGAGTGTAGGCAGTTTGGCTTCTCCAGACAGGGGACTACAAAAACAGGAGGTTTTGTGCACAAGTGGGTAAAACAGACCGTTTGAGTACATGCTTGGCCAATA
Source organism: Corvus kubaryi (assembly GCF_017639235.1). Taxonomy (NCBI): domain Eukaryota; kingdom Metazoa; phylum Chordata; class Aves; order Passeriformes; family Corvidae; genus Corvus; species Corvus kubaryi. The sequence goes on along the minus strand of NW_024581095.1, from coordinate 731,082 downwards.
TTAGCTGATCACAAGGAGAACTGGTAGTGCTGAACTTATATAAGCAAATGCCATGTAAAAATTCGTAACACATGCAATATGACCTATCTCCGAAGGACTGAAGTCGCTCCTCATTTCAGGAGCATGGTGGCTTCATAAAGAAGACAAACTCCCTCTGTATTTCAGAGAGAGAGAGGAAGACAGAGAAAGAAGGATCTTTTCCCATTTATTTAAGTGTAATTTGTCATAGCAAAAATGCAAGCCCTCTAGCATCATGTTTCCCTTCTTGTTCATCTCAAGTTGGTGAGGATGTCCTTGCCTATTTTTTAATTACATTTCTCCTCTAAGTAAAAACATAAAGTGAGATGCCTCCAAGACATATTTTTCTTGGCCATAATTTGGATATAGTAATTGAAGCTGTTAGCTTCAAAATGACGTGTAATGTTATAATCAGTCACTTTTTCTGTACACAACATAATTGTTCTTTCTTGGAAGTAAATAGGATGTCGTATCCCGTCAATTTTATTTTCAAATAGCAATGACAAACTATTTGCTGAATATTATAAATCTTTATGCAGCCCTTTACCAGTCAGTCAGAATTAATTTTATTTACCTATCAATCCTTGAAATGATAAGCAGATGGAAGAAAGCATGCTGCTGTGTGTTTGCATGTCAATCATTCTTAGCATCATTCAGACCTGTTTATTTTTGTGATGTGTTTATTAATATTGTTTTGCATGTACATCAACTCAATTAAGTTAATGAGTGTACAACTTATTCCTACAATTTTCTTCATGTACTCAACATTTTAGTTTCTTTTAGAAATGTTTTCTCCTAGCATCACTGTATCATTATAGCAGTGTCAGGACTTCTGTCATAAATCCTGTTTTTCCAGCATTTATATCAGCTGTAGATAATTACTTCTGTGTTGAGAATTTGCATTTAAGTTCTCATCTGTTTTTTCTCATCAAGAGGAGGTTGTGTGTGTGTGCACACATGCCACTTTTTTTACACAGTAGAGGTGAGAAATACAGTTAAATGTTTGCTTCTCTATCTTTAATAGAAAATAACTATCTACTTGGAGTTCACAAGATAAATCTGGACACAAATCAAATACACGGGAGCTTACTGTCTGCAGTTAATGGGAAATGTGTTATTACTATAGCTGCCCTCCCTTTTCTTTACTTTTTGTTTGTTTTGCCTTCACATTTGCAGAGGACAAGATAGATTAATGAAAGCGCTTACACACCTAATGCAGGAATTACAATATCATGATTAATGGGATTTGCTGATGTAGGATTTGCTGCCTTCTGGATGAAAAGGGTGAAGAACTTGTTGCTCTCTAGTTCCATCTGGCTGCTGCAAACGTGAAGCCATGAAATCAAAGGTGGCTGGCACCTCCAGTTTCCATGGCAGGCACATAAAGACACATCAACTTACACCCACTGAAAAATGCCACCTCAGGGAGGTGCAGCCCTGGTTCAAATTTCTAAGATTTAGAGAGAAGTGAATTTGCACATATACCCTTCACTTTAGAGTCAATCAAAGAAAATAATGAAGACTTTCTTTGAAGTATACAGATTTTGGTTGGGTTTTTTTTGGTTTTTTTTTTTTTAACTCTATGGATGTGCTCTTTATCCACTGTGTAGGGTTCTGGAAGCCCAGCTGTGAATTTCAGATTCTATTATTGGGGCTGGATGTCTGAAAAGAGGAGCTTCAGGCTTCATCACTACACCATATAAATCCTACACTGAAATTAAACATAAGAACTAAGTGTCATGCTGGCCTTTTTGAGAATAGATCCTGCATTTCCAAAAAGATGATTTCTACAGACAAAATATTTAATCTAGAAATGTTCTGCATGCTAACAAATTCACTTCTGGTTTGTTTATATTTACCATGCCAAGCTTCTCCTCGCCTGAGATTGTGTTCTTTTGTGAAAATTTCCATAACACATCCTTTTTGAGGTGAGGACTGACGACAAGTCTTCTCAAAGCATATTGATTCAGCATAATGTGACGGTTAAAGGAGAAGTAAATTAGTTGAGAAAGAAATCTGGCAGCAGCCCTACTGCTTTTTTTTTTAATCCTTACCTCAGATTTGAACCTTGAAATTCTTACATTAGGACAGCATGAAATTTTGCTTATCCACCAACTTTCATCCCATATTCTGTTAGAAATCTCAGGAACTGCCCAGAATATAATTAATTTCCATCCTTGTTTAACAGATGAGCCATTGGAAACAGAGGTAGGCCCAGCTGTGGGATCCTTGAATCAGAGCCTGGATTCAATAATCCATTTTAGATCACAAAAGCAACAGGACAGGCAGAGGTGAGAAGTGTCTGCTTCCAGGGCTTGAGGGGGGAGATAGGCAGGCTAAAATATCTGAGCTGATTGACAAATCCATGTCAGTAAAGAAAATAATTACTGCCCTTGAACTGCACAGTGTGAATGTGAGCACAAAAACGAAAGAATTGGTAAGTTGACTCAACCAGAAATCCTTTCATCCTTTACCCGCAGGAAACTATGCAGCGTATTTTCTGTGTATCTGTGCATGGACATGTATTACTGTGTATCAATGCATCCATTTACGTATTTTTCTCTGCAAGAGGCTCACAGTAGAGAACTCCACAAAAGCATTAAGAACATAGCATTTAGCTTCATGGGTCAAAAGAGATAGGCGGAAATCAGAGCTACATACATAAATGCACTGGGGTAAATTGAGAGAAATCTTTCAATATTTCCATTTTCCTAGCAGATGGTAGAAAGTACTTAGACATGATGACTCTTCCTGGATGTGCTAGCATATGCTGTGGAATTGCCCATACAGAAAAGCCTTGCTCATTGCAAATCTCGCAGGAGCTATCACAAACAAAGCACATCAATTAACATTTGCTTATTATGTGACTGTGCGCATGTGGCAATTTTCTATTTTTCTCTCATACATTAGGCCCACAATTTAGTCTGGATGAGAGCTACACCAGATGAAAGTCTCGGCGCTTAGAGTACTGCTCTTTTCCTTTTATTTTTAAATAGGAATACTTACTGCTTATCTGTCTCACTCTTTCTCTCCCTCTCTTTTTTTTTTAATTTCATAGCTATCCAAATGTTTTGAGGCTTTTTGCTAAACCCCCTGTCTATAGCAGTTATTTTGGCATGATCTCAGAGTGTGAGGGAGGTGGTACAAGCCATGCAGCAGCTGCCTGGCCCAGCACTACAGCTCAGTGAACTTTGGCACAGGTCAGACTTCCGAGTAGTTTCTACCATTATATCAACCACTCACAGGAATGTAAATTATGCTTACCTGAGACTTGCACCTGCAGGAAGGCACATGTCTTAGGAAAGGCATAATCCAGATCAAAGGCAATTAATGTATCCCCAAAGACTAGAGATTGCTTGTATACAGTGCAACAGAAACTGCACATAAGGGTTTGTAGAATCAGCCTCTTACAAGCGCAGGAATAGAAGGGACAGCTGAGGTCATCTAATTCCTACAGTTGCAGTCAACTATGCACAAGATTGAAATCTATCCACAGGACATATGGTCTATGGACCTTGTGATAGCGTCAAAGTAGACTCCCATGGGTCAGAAAAATGTGTGTTTTTACAAGAGTAACATTAAAAGGCACAGAACACTATAGCTATTTCTTGAAATACTGAAATTGCATGGTAAGCATGTATAAAAGTCATGCTTTATGTCTGCAGACATTTCTTCAGCAAGGAGAGGACACTGCCATAGCAACGTTGCTGATTTCATTCCCTTCCTCAAAACTGAATATTAGTTGCAGTTGTCCTTCTCTGTCTCCCATACCTGCAAACAACACATTGTGCATCCCCTCTGGGACTCCACTTCCACTGCGATCTCCGTCTCCCCCTCAGAAAAAAGGTGATGAAAAACAAAAGCAATAAAACGTTGAATCAAGCCCAGTACCTCAGCATACAAATTGCATCTGGGTGTTGCAACTGAACAATAAAAAGTGCTTGCTACCATTGTGGTTTGGAACTTTCTGCTAAATGTTTTCTGTCAATACAAATTTACCAGGTTAGCGAAGGCTGGTCATACATTCACACTTTGCATCTGCCACAAAAAGCAAGTGTGATGCTCAGAAAAATGCAATGACTAGGTGGTAATAGACACAAAGACCTTTCTGCTGCCTGGGATCTCTGTAGTCCATGCCTCCAAGACTCTTCTTGCAAATAACATACTTCTTACACCTCAGCAATGCTTTCTGCAAGGGAAAGCTCTGTGTTTCATACAGAGTATCAGTAGTTCAAGGGCAAAAATTGCTTCCAGTGATGTTACTGACTCTGAAAGCTCCTCTAAGGTGCTGATGGAATGCTGATGATGCCACAACTTTTGTGTTGAGCAATATGATTTAAAGCTTTGAATAGTGTAATAGAAGTATACATTGTTTTAAGCCCACAAAGGCATATGTAATTTTGTGCGTCATTCTTCCTCAAGCTATGATTTTGAGAACCTATAGGTGAACAGGAACTTGCCAATGCAGTAAGATTTGCACAGTAAGATTCTTACTAGTGAGAAACAATTTTAAAAAGACAATTGATGTGGACGATAGGGAGAAGGATTTGATTTTTTTTTTCTTTCCTTTATAGATTTTTCTCATGCTTCCCACTTCCTTACCATGGCATGGGGAGTGGGGAGGATCCTAGTGTCACCACAGTGTTATTTCTGTCAAAAGTTTACTTTAAAAAACCCAGCAAAACAAAAACAACAACAAAATAAAACCCCACAACTGAAGGGTAGACTGAAAAGGGAAACAGACAAGATCAAAGTGGAAATTTCTCTATTTACATTATTCAGAAGAAAGTCAGAATTCTGTGTTAACAGAACTTAACATCTACTTCATTTGGCTAATTGGTTTAACTCCTTTGCAGTGCCTCCTCATTTCCAGTTCTAGAAATACGTCTTTTAGTCAAGGAGTAATTTTGCTGACTATGGAAAAGCAGAATCTCCTTTTTTGAGCTGCCTGATGCACAAGCACATTCCCACATGCTGAGAGGAAAGTAGCCATTAAAATATCACAAACCCCCATGCTGAGTGCAGGTTTGGGAACTTCAGGGAATGCAGACAGTGCTCTAAGTCAAGCACCTGTAATTTGAGCTCTTTCACCTTCCATGAACTGACTAAATTGCTTTGCCACTCTGACCAACCTCAGTGCTTTGACCACTTGAGCAGAGAAAGTATTTCCAGGAAGAGAAAAAGAAACTAAAAAAAAAAAAGTAATCACTATATATGAAGATAACACAAATATGCTTCGATGTTGGCATGCATTATTACTTGGAATTTCATTAGTGCCAGACATAGGAATCCTTATATTAGCCTATGGAGAAAGAAAATACACTTGTGAGTATTTTCCTCTTCATAGGAAGAGGTGTGCACAGCAGCCTCAAGGGGATCTGTTTGGGTTGTCAGAAACCCACAGACCATCAAAGGGGTGGTACATTTATGGGTCTGTTGACTTTCCACAGCAGTCACAATATCCTTCAAAGATAGCCTTGGGAGCCAGTCACACAAAACCCAACATGCTTCCAAGGCATTTTACCTTCCTTGGGAGTAGCTTCAGTCAAGATCTCTTAATGAACTGAATGTATTCATTCCATTTATATGCCTGAATATTTTTAAGACTCATACATTTCAGAATATGAAAAAGGCTGTCATGCTAAAATATAAAATTACTTTTATAAGCCATAAGAAGTGTTTATGTCACCAAAAAAAAAAAATTGTTTCTCTATCCTTCAGAAGGCACTGGGATGGTTGTCATACCTTCTGTTAACTGGCTGTGAGCTGTATCCAACTAATCATTTTAACACCGCTCATGAGTTCAGACCTAGGAGGGGAATATATCAAGAAGTTTCATACTGAATGGACTAGGAACCAGATCAGAAAAAAATAGCTTTCAATGAAGATAAAGGCATGTGAAGAATCCAAGATCTTTGTTTCCAGATTTCAGGAAGCATGTTGCCATGTGAGAAACTTCCAGTGGAAAAAAACCTTTTGGCACCAGTACAGGTAGGGGTGGGTAGAAATAGAGAGTGTCTGTCCTCTGTACAAGCCTGTCTCAAATACCTGAATGCCAATGTTCTCATAATTTGCACTCTGGGATCAAATTCTTATATCCTGACTTTATTCAAAATTCTGCTGAGGTTGGGTAGCTGGCAAACATTACAGGAATCAGCATCTTAATACAACACCCCAGAATGTCAAAAAGCTTCTGCATCACAATCTAGTGGCTAAATTAATAATTCAGGACATGCAGGAGGGACCTCTCCCACGTTTTTTTGCAGCACAGTGTAAGATTCCTCCTGCCTCCAGCTGATGTACTTGCAACACTTCTCTCCCATACAGACAACTTTCTGCAGGTCCAAAAGAAAGGAGAAGCAATGATAAAATACCCAGATCCCCCCAGTGTGTCTAAAAACACTGCACGTGAGTTACTGGCTGGGTATTGAAAACGCACCTACTCTGAGATACATTCTCATTGTATTCTCAAACAAAGAAAAATAGCACACTTGTTACACTTGATGTGTATCATACGGGGAGGCAACAATCTATATGGTTTTTTTCAGAACTGAAACAAAGTGTTCAGGGAAGTCCGGTGTTGTTGCTCTGAATCCAGGTCTTTTCTGAATTCCAAATAATTTTACTATATAGGCAACACCATGTGCAGGCTTTGTCCTTTTTCATTTCTGTATGTCGGTGACTTTCTGTGTGTGAGAATCTACCTACATTTTAATGAGGATGAAATTTGCCAGTATTTAAGGATGCATATAAAAACAGGATAAAATATAGAGGGAAAATGGTTCTTTTATATGTACATCCAACAGATGAAAAGACCTAGGCACTAATGTGTACCAAAACATGTGGAGGTCAGCAAGAGCAATACGCACTGTTGCCCTGTAAAAATCTGTAGGCAGGCTGGACAGTCTCTCCTTTCTGACACAGTGTGGTTCTCTCTTTCATTGTAAGTAGCAGCCCAAGATGGTCTGTCCACTCATCCAACCTTGTTTAAGACATTGTGCTAATAATAATATACCGGTTTTTTATAATACATTAGGAGTCAGAATTTTAAAAACAGTAGTCAGTGGCTTCTCTGACTTGGTTCTTAAAAACTACTGCTATATTTGCATTGCCTTTCAGGCATAGCAGAGTAACATGCCTTTCCCAAGATGTCGCACTGCAAGCAAGTAGACCTGGGATTGCGAATCATTCCCACGTCATAGTTTAGAAATCTAGCCAGAGGCAGCATGTAATTTTGGGAGCCTGATATTCCCATCTTCTCCTACAGGCAAATCTCCCTGGCTGGGCCCTGTCTTCCAATTCACTAAGCAATACCACAAATCAAGGGAATCAAATATAGCCCTTCCTGTGTATTTATAGGAGATAAAGCCATAATTGACAAGAACAAAAAAAAAGGTAGTCTGAACTCCATCTTCCATGAGGAAATGTGACATGGGAAATATTGTGTATTGCTTTGTTGACCTAAAAAACACCACCTTTATTTTTCTAAAAACTCATTCCAATTATGTTTGAAATAGAGCATAGTATTGTTTTTACCTTACTTTTCTATGGAAAGAAAAAGTCCGTTCCTGCAGGTTCGAAACATTCCTGCATATCATTTAGATTTTCACAGAAAATGCATTTTCAGTAAAAAACTGTTGTGATAGGATATTTTGAGAGTATGTGACTTGTGGAAAAAAAATGTTAGAAAGACAAAAAGTGTTGGAGATGTCTAGGAGCAGAGTAAGAAATTGTTACTGTCTATCTAGAGAAATGCTTTTCTATAATACACATTGATCCACTATTTTCTTGATCTTTCTTCCCTTCTTGGATCTCAGTTTTCTGTTGGGATGAGTTCAATCTACTGTATGCAAACACATCGTGGTGAGAGAAGCAGCTGCTTATTCCAAGCCTGAATTAAATACATGGGAACATTTGTTATTCATCTTTAGGAAGCAGGTGAAGTCATGTCTGTAGCTTTGATCTAGCATATAACTGAAACCAGTGACTGGTTTATAGCCTAAGAAGCTGCAGGAAGAGTAAGGAGCCACCTTCAGCTTTTGTTCCTCCTCCCAGCATTGTGGGCATAACCCAAAATTTAGAGGATGACAGAGGAACTCTGTGGTGACATCTGCAGGTGTTTGGGGGGCCAGAGATTGGTGCAGAGGCTGCACAGTGCTCCTTACAGCCTTTGGTGATACTCTCCACCCTCAAGTACAATCTGTTGGGTGCTGATACACACATGAAATGATCCTTTCTTATGCTGCAAACCCAACCATGAGATGCCTCGTCATTCTGGGCTGCTACTAGTCATGAAAGACTATCCCTTACCAGTGATAGAATATCCCTAGCTCAGCATTTGTTCTTGCTACTCCTAAATTAGCTTTTGCCATTCTGGAAAGGAATTTTTTGTCTCTGGGGCACCTCTCTTGAAATGTTCTGCTCATTGCCAAGCAGCAATCAAGAATCAAAGTAGGAATTATCAAGAAAGGAACAAAAAAAGTGAAAAACATTACTCTGGAAAAGATAAAGGAATGGCCTGTGGGAATCTCATGAAGTTTAACAAGGCCAGGTGCTGGTCCTGCACCTGGGTTGGGACAACCCCTGGTGCCAACTCAGGCTGGGCATGAACAGATCGAGAGCAGCCCTGCCCAGAAGGACTTGGGGGTGCTGGGGTGAGAGCTGGACATGAGCCGGCCATGGGCACTCCCAGCCCAGAAAGCCAAGTGTGTCCTGGGCTGCATCCAAAGCCCCGTGGGCAGCAGGGGAGGGAGGGGATTCTGCCCCTCTGCCCCGCTCTGGTGAGACCCCACCTGCAGAGCTGCCTCCAGCTCTGGGGTCCCAGCACAGGAAGGACATGGAGCTGTTGGAGAGTCCAGAGGAGGCCACCAAGGTGATCAGAGGGATGGAGCAGCTCTGCTATGAGGAAAGGCTGAGAGAATTGGGATTGTTCAGCCTGGAGAAGAGAAGGCTTTGGGGTGACCTAATTGTGGCCTTCCAGTACCTGAAGGGAGCCCACAAGAAGGATGGAGAGGGACTTTTGACAAGGCCATGTAGTGACAGGAAAAGGGGAAGTGGCTTCAAACTGAAACTAGGTTTAGATCAGATATTAGGAAAAATTCTTTAGTTTGAGAATTCTGAAGAACTGGAACAGGCAGCCCAGAGAAACTGTGGCTGTCCCATTCCTGGAAGTGTTCAAGGCCATGTTGGATGGCGTTCTGAGCAACCTGGTCTAGTGGAAGGTGTCCCTGTCTATAGCAGGGGCATTGGAACTGCATGATCTTTAAGGTCCCTTCCAACCCAAGCCATTCTATCATTCTATGACCCTATGCTACAATAAATATACCTACATTCTGAATATTTAGTGCCACTCTGGTAGCCCTCATTTTGTAGTCAGAAAGTTATGATAAAACTACAAAGTATAAAAGGAAAAGATAAAGGCCAAAAGACAAAACCATAGCACGAAACAGAATTTGCATGAGGGGACATGCAGGGCTAGGAGACTTCAACCTGGACAGGAGGCAACAATATATATGAGAGGGCTCTATAAAATCTGTAATAGTTTGAAGAAAGTGAATAAGAAGTGATCATTCACTATTTCTTATAAAACAAGAGCTGAGGGTCACCCTATCAATCACAAACTTTAAAACACTCAGTGGAAATACTTTATCACTTAATGTGTAAATTATGGAACGTAGTTCTGTAGAGGGTTGGGGAGGTCAGCAGACTAAATGGGTTCAGAAATAGATTAGAAAAATTTATAGAGGAAAGCTCCACAAAACACCATCATCTGGTTGCCTACTCAAAGGTCCTTAAGCCAGTGACTGCCATGAGGGAGAAGGATGTATGAGGAGGAAGACAACTCTGTGCTTCTCTTGTTCTTTTGTAAGTTCCTCAGTCTCCTCTTACAGGTTACAGGCTGTCAGAAAATGAGCTGTATGGTCTGAGCAGCTGGGAAGGATTTGCTTTTTGTTTATAGCTCTCTCCGTCATTATAGATGCTCCTTTCTGAAGGGCATGTAAATTGTATCTTGTAGCTTTTTTGGACAAGGGAAAGTTTTTAAGAACACTTGGTAAATGAAAGTCAAATTTCTTCTTTTCTCTTCTAGGCTTTCAATGAGTCGAATTCTGAATCTCTCTGTCCTTTTTCCGTCTTGGTTAAATGGGTCAGACATGCTTATCTAATTTTCTAGATAATAGGAATTGGTAGTGCACCTAAGACAAAATCTCTCTTCTCTATTGGCATTGCTTTCAACAGGTTTGGTTTCCTTAATTATATCGCACTTCATTTTGTTCAAAAGATCCATGCTATTTTAAGCACATTAATAGAAAACGGAAGTTAAGTATTTAAGATTTGGCAATACCTTCCTCCTTCATTTTTTGTTTGGTTTTTGGGTTTTGGTTTGGTTTTTTTTATTTTTTTTCTTTTTTTTTTCTTTTTTTTTTTGTGGAGAGAGGTAGAAAGCTATCTGTCCATAACATTCAGTTACCGCTATGTATGTTTTTTTTCTTCAATTACTATAATGCTGTGGTAGATATCCAAATACATCTCCATTAGGTTAAATGCAGTGTTGTGATAGAGGCATTTACAGAAGGATTTGCCCCCTCTACACTTAAGTAGATTCCACATTTTCTCACCTAGTTGAATCAAAGCCATTAATTCAAGTAGGTAAACTGTGAAGTATATAATACTGTTTGTGCCCCTGTGCTCATTTTGGCTGGTGTAGAGTTAGTTTTCTTCCCAGTGGCAGGTATGGGGCTGTGTTTTGGATTTGTGCTGAACACAGGGTTGATAATGCAGAGATGTTTTTGTTACTGCTGAGCAGGGATTGCACTGGGCCAAGGCCTTTCCTGCTTTTCTTACTGCCACACTGGGGAAAGGGCTGGGGGTACCTGGGAACCTGGGAAAAGACACAGCCAGGACAGGTGACCCCAAACTGACTAAAGGGATATTCCAGACCTTGTGACATCAGGCTCAGTGTATAAAGCAGGGGGAAGAAGGAGGGAGGAGGGGATGTTGGACGGATGGGGTTTGACCTCCCAAGTCACCATTAGTGTGATGGGGCCCTGCCCTGCTGGGGATGGCTGAACACCTGCCCAACCATGGGAAGCAGGGAATTCATTCCTTGTGTTGCTTTGCTTGTGTGCACGGCTTTGGCTTTCCCTATTGAACTGTCTGTATCTCAGCCCATGAGTTTTGTAGCTTTTACCCTCCTCAATCTCTCCCTGGTCCAGCTGGTGGGGGAGTGAGCAAGTGGCTGCCTGGGGCTGGGCTGGGGTTGAGCTGCAGCAGCCTCATGTGCAAGAAAAACTTGTTTGACTGAGAATGTTGGTGATACAGAATTTTTAAATGTTGTTTCACTTCATATATTTTGCTGAGTCCAACCTTCTCTAACACAGAAGGATGGCTGAAAGTCTCTCATTAGGGTCATATGAGCACTGTGTCCAGCTCTTGGCTTCCCAGTACAAGCAAGACAAGTACCAAAGAGCCCAATGATGGTCCCTGAAAGGGATTAAGGCCTTGAAGCTTCTATTGCTTGAGAAGAGGCTGAGAGAGCTGGGATTATTCAGTCCAGAGAGGAGAAGGCTCACAGGGGACCTCACCAATATGTTCAAATATCTGAAGGGGGAGTGTACAGGAGATGGCTCCAGGTCCTTTTCAGTATTTTCCAGTGACAGGACAAGACACAACAGGCATGAACTGTACAAGCAGAGGAAGCACAATCTGAGCACCATAAAACACTTTTCACTGTGACGGTGGCCAAGTACTGGCATGGGTTGCCCAGGTAGACAGTGAAAGAAAAGAAAATAAAAAGGAGGACCATAAAATGAAACCTGTTCTACCCAGATACCCAGTGTTACCGTATTTCTATAACTTCTCTGTAAAGTGATGCAGAGACCAGTACAGAAAATGCAAATGAATGATGGAGTGCTTATCTCCACATATAGGTAGATAGTGGGACTTTTTATCCTTTACTCATTCTCAGAATGATCCACATAACTCCATGGTTGTTATCCATTCAGATTTCTTTTTCTTTCACATATGGTTATGGCTCCTGTTCAAAATTTTATCTGATTGTGACATAAATTTTGGTGAAATATCCTGCTGTTTCCTTTTACTGAAATACAGAAGTTCATGTTAAAAGTTTTTTGAAACTATTTTATTACTGACCTGTGACATGGTAAACCTGAGGTCAAATCCTTGCTCTGCTTAATTTGAAGTTTTCCAGAGTAAAAAACCTAGAGGCAGAGAGTTAAGCCTGATGTCTGAGGTCAGTACCCTAACCATGAAACTATAAATTGTGATAGAGTTACAGTGTTCCCTTCTAGAATTTAATTTTAATAAAGAAGCTCAGAAAGTAATTTTTTAATCCACTGAAGAATAAATCCCAACTGTGGATTGACAAATGCTACCAGAGAATGGAACTCATCTTCCGGTCAGCTCAATTTTAATACCAAGAGTTTAATTTTTAAACATTTACTTTTTTTTTTTTAGCTTTTATTTACTGCCTAATCTTTGAGAAAATGAATGGTCTGTGATTTAAGCCTTTAGTTGGAACTCAAGAGCCAGCATTATCTTCCCAACTTTGACAAAACTTTCCTTCGTGCCTTTTCCAGGCCATGTTGCTGATCTCTGCAAGCCTCTGCTCCGTACTTGTAAAATAAGGTATGAGACCTCTTTCTGTCTTGACTTCTGCTGTGAAAGGGCTCAGGTAAAGCCTGACTGTTTAGACTGTTCTGTCCAGATTTGGACAACTTCACTTCAAGAAAAATGGAGCCAAACACAAAACATTTCATGAAAAGGGGAAGGAATTACCAGAGATACTGAAGAAAAGACTGGATGAGAAATTCTTGAATAAACTGCAGTTCCTTAATCTAAGAAGAAGCATGGAAGAAATTGTTCTCCTCACCTTATGGTAGACATGATAAGAAATAACGATTTTAGGTTTCAAACAGATTTAGATTTGTTGTTCAGGATTATGTTATGTGTTATGTGCTGAGGATGTTAAGTAGAGTGAAGGCCTGGGGAAATTTTCCAAAGAAGTCTGGGGCTCAGGATTTTTAAAAACTTACTAGGTTAGTATCTGCTTGTAATTATAAACAGTTACAGGCCTCCCATAATCTTACTAATACATACCAGGTAGTGTTGTAAGTTAATACAGGTTACTAGAAATACTTCTTCATCGCTGACTCCCACATTAGCATCCCCTAATTTGCAATCTAAGTAAGGACATGTGTGCAAATATCCCCAAGAGTACTGAAGAAAGGATGGCCATCTTGGGAAAGGGAATCCTGCAGTTTTCAGTTGTTCTCAAGATGGTATTAACTTTTAAAGACCCAGATAATTTGTTTGCAATGTTCCTAAAATCTGTGGGCAGAAAGAGAAACTATCTCGTTTGGTTGGCTCTGAGTTTTCTTTTACCTCATATGAAACTGGTAGGTGTTTCAAAGATTCTTAGCTGGTTTTCAAAGGGCTCTACTTGCAGAAGGCTGACCAGGATAGGAGAATGTGTAATTTCCTTGTAATACAGACCAATCTTTGGAATCATTTAGATGAAAAATTGTCCCTGTGCTCACTTATTATTCATTTATCCAAGAAGGAAAGAACTTAGCCCTTCTTCTCAGAAAAATGAGTCATTTAAAAGATGTTAATAACTCCTGGGCCTGACCTGAATGGTTCCCACTACCTCAATACATCATTAATAACTTGTTTCAGACTTAACTAAACCTTAAGTATTTAATGTGCTATGAAACACAACGGCTCTTTCCAATGAACTGGCCCTGGAACTCTGGAGGAAGATTTTAATGTATAAGTCTGATGTTCCATACACATGCACTTGTTTTCCTTCCTCTGGGCTTGTATTCTTGCAATTACAGAGACACACTGGTTGGAATGGACATTGCAAATAACACTGCAGGGAAGGAAATCTACAAGCCCTGTGGTCAGCAGAGGTTCAATGCTGATTTCCAGGGAAGGATGGAAGGATTTTGGGAAATGTGTGGGTTAGGGTTCTCTTAGCTACTCTTTCTGAGCAGCAATTTGTGTAACAGTGGTTTTACTCCTCTCTGTCCATTCACCATTATGAATACCAGCAGAACACAAAGATATCAGCAGTTAATTGCTTGACAGTAAGCAGGTAAGACAAACTTCACTAATTTAGTGTTATTTTTGAATAATATAACATGATCCTGTATGAAAAATGCAACTGAATTCTCTGGGGATTTAAAATCCAGAGCAGTGTCTCCTTCAAAGCAAATCTAAAATAGGTCACCTAGGCTGTAACCATTTTACAACAATCACATAAAATGGTGATGTTTGAACCAGAATCAAACTAGCTAATAACATGTATATCACTAATGAATGTCATTGCTCATCATGACTCAGAAGCAATTCCTTTAATTGAAACTACCACTATTTTTCATTTAAAACAAATCCGATCCATCAGATGAACTGCAATCAGCGTACCAAAGAAGGGATCTCAGCTGTGAGCACACCTCAGCCACTGTTGATAACACAGAGAACTCTGCTGTCGTTTTGCCCATGATTCTCTTCCTGGATTACTTCCCATACTGCATGCTGTCATCCTTATCGACTCACATCCTCTCTGAGTTCATAGAAAATCATAGTTAAACTCCAAACTAGTCCATAGTGAATAACTCAGAATACCTCCTCACCTGAAAATAATTACAAATTTCTGCATGAAATATGCAATAATTTTGCTATCAGCTGAATACATTGCAGAGAATAACAAAGAAATAGAAACCTTTCATTAAATTCAAGACTTCTTTACAATATCAGCAAAGTGTGTTTTCAGATCTTTGTGGGCAGAGTTGAAAAAAATTTGGCTTAGTGATTTCAGACTTCCTACAGGTGGTATTTAATTTTGAAACAGAAAACTCAAATCTCGTAGCTCATGAATTTTGTTGGCATAAGCTATTGAAAATTAGTTTGCCCAAGAATACCATGTTATGCATGTGTGGAAAAGAGAAAGAAAGGCTCAGAGGGAGATTAGATGATACTTATGCCGTTGTTAATGGAAATCAGACTCCATTCCAGTTTTTAAGCTCAAAAAATATTTCTTTTGAAATTATCTCAGTTAACTGTTATTGAGTGGTTATTGGGGAAAAAATGGTTCTATTTGAAACACAGAGGGATATCAGGGGAATTGTAAGACCACTGCTACATCAAAAGCATTTAGAAATTAAACTAGAGCAGTCATCCTTAAACATCTTTTCATGTTTCCTTGCAAAACAGTAACTAGTGGAGTTTTTTAAGATTCCCTTGAAATAGCTAAAGAAAATATTTTGCATATGAATATATAGATATTAGTCTTTTACCAGTTTGAGCCTATACCATGCAAAAATGCCTTCTAAAAGATGCTCAGCATTGTTACCTGCTATTGAAAGCACTCTGACTACAGCTGACTTGATGACTCATAAGAGGGAACTCAGCGCTCTCCTGGAAGACTGGATTAGACAACTAGTAGTGGAGGTCACTGTATAATCATGTTTGATTTAAAAAAAAAAAGGCCTAGAGGATTTTTTGGTGTTTGCGTATTCAGAATTAGAGATATAAATTTAGAAAGTCATCAGTGCTTGTTCAAATTTAAAGGAACTTGAAACCTACACACCATATTTAAATATAAAACATGCATAACTTAAAGCTAGTGGAAATAAAATTTCCATATGCAATCTTTTGCATATCAGCAAA
The DNA here is from genome assembly GCF_017639235.1 of Corvus kubaryi. Taxonomy (NCBI): domain Eukaryota; kingdom Metazoa; phylum Chordata; class Aves; order Passeriformes; family Corvidae; genus Corvus; species Corvus kubaryi. The sequence continues at coordinate 715,374 of NW_024581095.1, read as the reverse complement.
ATAATCTATCCATGCAAAAGAGAAATTACATCTTAAGAAAAGACACTTATGTACGTAAACAATATTGCTGAGTTGTTCTGACTAGCTCCAGAAAACACAGTTTCTTTTAAGTTTACAGAACTTAATAATTTGGGGTTTGGACAGTATTGTGTATATATTTCTGTTCAGAGTGCTCTAAATAAAGCAGGAGTACTTTGTTCCAACTGAAATCAATTTCCAAAGCTATCAATTTTCAAGAAAGAGCTCCATTACCCAACTGTTTGTGGTTATGCATGGCTTGAGGAACAACCTGAGAAAATTTAAAGTTACTGTGCAGAAGTATGAGTACTCAGATTTTGATAGTGTTACATGTTTCCAGTATCCACTAGTAGAATCTGGCCTAGAACTTCTGAAGAAAATTATGCAATGAGTTGAAGATGGCTAATCTACTTTGAAAAACTATAAAGGAATATTATTGAGCCTAGTAAGACTTTAACCAGGTGTTCCTGAAGACCTTTGAAACCATACTCACCACTAAAAATACTGAAAGTGTTTAACAGAAGTATAAACAGTTGCAGTTATTTAATTTGTTTTTTCAGTCATAAAATGCACAGATAACAGAGAGGCAAAGAGAAGACACAGAGGGAAAAAAATCCAGAACGATAGATAAAAGGCAAGGTTTACAAAATAATCATTGGAAGATTAATTAGTTGAGAACAAGGTGTCGCACAAAGCATAAGAATGAGCAGTGTATGACATGGCATGTACACAATCTATTTCTCTTTCCAGAGAACTATATATATAAAATATACTGCAGGATATTTTTTAGCTTGAAATACACTATTATCACATCAAAAATAATAGAAAAAAAAGAGGTGCTAAGAAAAACCCTACATTCTAGCAAGAGAGAACAATAAACATATTTATAAAATGGTGTTTGGGGGGGTATCTGAGTGGAGATACTTCTGATGAAATGCAGTAAAGAGGCACAGGAAGCTCTTTCCATATGGCAGAAACTGCAAAGAAGGCTGTCCGCCCTCTGTGTCATACTTGAAGAGGGAACAAACAGGAGATGTAGTACAGAATCTGAGGAGGGAGTTGAGCTAAGATTGGGAGATACAAGGTCTATTAAGAGTTTGAATCCACTCTGTGAAGGTTTCAAATTTCGGGGGGAAACTAAACTCATTCTCAATGGAAACTGACAGCCCCACTTCACAGCTCTCTTGTGGTGAGAAGTGGTGAGAGTGGCTTCTGGCAAACACGACAGACTGGATAAAATACATCTTTCAAAGTTGCTTCTGGGAGATGGGGCAGGAAGCAGGGGCTATCAGAAGAGGAGGAATAGCACAGAGGTTGTCTAACTGAAGTGACAGCGTTGCCATTAGAAGCATGATAATGATATTGAATGTCTATGTATTTCTTTTGCTATTTTACTAATTGCAAATTTCTTATATCCTCTTATGATTACAGAATGGGTTTTCTTTCTTCTACTCGAAAAAATGGTGCTGACTTGACAGAAGAGTAAATACAGCCAACTAGAAATATGGATAAAAAGAAAGGTATGTAAAATTGAACGTGTCACTATACTTACTAACACAATATAATTAAAGCCAATGGTTTACAAAGTATAATATCTTAGTGAAGATCATCAGTATACTTTTCATAAAAATAGAAGCAAGTTTGTTTCACATAAACTTTCTTTGCATACTCTAAATCTTATATAAAGAAATAACAATATATTAGAACTGTGATAGAAAACCCATAAATCTGACCTGATTGAAAATCTACTAGAGTGATGGCAAATAATAAAAATGTTCAGTCAAGTATGTGCCAGCAAGTCACAATTCATTTTAAAGCCATTGGTGATTCAATAAGAGAGCCATATGGCTCTTCTCCAGTTGATCTAAACTCAGCTACAGGCTTCTTGAAGAGTATTTGTGAAGAGAATCTATCACGCTCAAATGTCACACAGCTAATTCATCCCCTCCAATCTGTTTATAAAGACAGATGGCAATATGTTGGTTTGTCTTTAAAAAAAAAGTGGACTTCAGTGTAATAACCATATCTAGACATTTGCTTGGAAACCTGACTGCTGCATTCAGGTGCCCTACAGAATCACAAAACATCCTTCTGAGGTTGACACAGCAGCAGCTATCAAAAAGGGTGTTCTAAATATAGTGAAAGGAAACATGCCCCGGACATCTCAGCAAGTGATATCCTGGCAAAGATATAAAAAGCTGAGCATTAGAAGTCCTTAACTGGGGGTAGTGGAGGAGGGGAGGAAGCAAAGTAAGACAGGAAAATTTTAGATATCCAAGGGACTTGCAATTACATCCTGAGTTTTCCAGTTGTTTTGCTGAGGTGGTTGAATCACCTCGAATTTAGTATGCTCCAAACACAGGAACTTAGTGGTTAATTTCAGCTTATAACTTCTTCATGTCAGAGAGACAAACATTTCTTAATTAAAGTCAGTTTTAAAAGAGGAATCTTCTTCTGTCTTGACTGTAGTCCTCCAGATTCTGAGTTTCCCTTATATATGGGGATAAAAATGGCTCTGTTTTCATCAACAGTCTCCAAAACTAATTTCAGATGGAATTAACTTTAATCCATGTATACCCCTACTCAAAGCATTGTAGTTACCTTTTTACTTGAACTTCACAGGAACTCGGTAACCACCTATGAATTTTTGCCTCTCTTAAGAAACTGATTTACTGGGTCGCCATATGTAAATTCCTCTTGATGAAATGAATGACAGAAAAGCTCCTAGCACAACACCTCTGTACTGTTGAGTCCTTTAAAATAACTTGTCACAAAAGAAAGTGTAATTTTATGTTTTCGGATTTGAAGAATTTAACTATTTTCCATAACCAGAAAATCTACATTCAATCTACATTCTACCATGGAAAATTTCAATAATCAATTAAATTAACCCAATGTATTCTGTACTTCTTTAGTTGAATATCCTGTTTTGTTACCCCTTTGTTCTTTTGCAGTAAGAGCTACTGGTGAAAGCACTTTGATTTTCCATGTTCTGTATAGCATATTACATAGTATTCTCCATGCAAGCTTCTATAGTCCAGATCATGAAATGTGAGTGCAGAAAACAGGAACAGTTATACAGAAAATTACCTTACTGAATTGTACTTGTCTACAGTGTAAGTTAATTTTCACTGAGACTTGTTATTTCAATCAGAAATAGGGTCTGTGTGTATGCTTGTTATCTTTAGCTTTTTAAAGCTGCCCAGAATTGCTCTCATGTTGTTTTCTTTCAGATATTCCTCAAATTACAGTATAAATAGGTCCTCTACCCTTTGTATACCTTCTTGTCTGTAAAGTGAGATGGAAAGCAATTTTTCAAATTTCTTCCCCCAACAGCACAGGTCAGCCTAACTTCTGCCAGGATATTATGAGTTGTATATACAAATATTTTATTGAATGTCTTACCTTGGGCTGTAATTCTGGTAGGTAACAAAGATATGTACCCCTATTGTTTGATGATGTTGGTGTGTTTCTGAAAGGCAGAGCTGGCCATACTAGTTTTCAGTAGTGTTCATGAATATCTGATTTTTTGTTGTTGCTGTTTCTTTATTCTTGCTGCAGTGGAGATTAAACAGAATGCTAAAATAATTGTTGGGGAGGGAGTTTTGCATCACCACCTGTATCCACACAGCTATTTGCTATGACAACAGAGTACAGCAAAAAATTAAAATTAATAAAATTAATTCACTAATTAAAATAAAACCTTATTTTGAGCTCTATTTTGTTTAGAACTGGAATATCTATGCTGTAAGTCCTAAACCAAAAGCTGATTTAGGACAAATTTCAATACGTACTGCAACAAGAAAAGAAAACCAGAGTGGTTGAATTTTTGCATGTCATTACAAAGTCACACAGTGTTAAAACGTTAAAAACAAAAGCATCGCTTTTACCATGATTGTTCCTCCATGTTAGTTTTTCTTGAAGGATTAAAGAATCGAGGACGTAATACCAAAAGCTGTACTCAAGACTTCTTTTACCCTCCAGAAATTAATATGACATTTTGACAAAGGTATCACAATTTCCTTTGATTGTGAGATTCTATGTTTTGAAAAATTCCAGCATGGAACTTCAGGTGTAAATTCAGAGTACCATTTTTTGGCTATGGTCTAATAACCAGCCCACTAGAGTTCTGCAGTTACTGTGTTTAATGAAAAGCTAATTGAGGATGTCAGACCTGTCCTCAGTTATTCTGCTATGAAGCTGATACGTATAAATAAGGTGTCCTAAACTTTTGGATTAACCTATGGTAGCTGAAGTTATGCACATAATTTTGGAAAGGGTTAATAACGCCCCATCATTTTCAGTTGGGAGGACCGTAACTTAGAACCTTGAGTCAACAGCAGGACATTTGTTTTTTATAGCATTTTTGAGGTTTTCTCAGTGTGTCAGGCACCACACAAACAACACAGCTTTATCAGATTATGTTAATTATGGCTGGGACTCTTCTAGGTTTGGCTCTGATAAGTAACCATGAGGCAGTCAAGAATGCAAAGGAGGAAAGCAACCTGTAGGACACAATGAAAGAGCTCCCAAATTTTAGCAGGGTAAAAAAGAGAGAAACTGGAAAAACTCCAAGATACAAACTGATGAGTAACAAGAATTACGATATAACATTCAGTGGTACAGCCACAATTAGAGCTGGTTTACTCCTCAGAGTGAGAAAGAGGTGTGTTTCAAGTGAGATTTTATGGACCCTGTCCTGAATCTGATGCTACTCAGTATTTCCATTAGTCATTTGGCTGATGGAGAAACAGTGTGCTACATTTTCAGGTGATACTAAACGTGAGTCTTTTACAAGGCAAGAACATAGAATGACCTTGACAGATAAGAGAAAGAGGGACCAGCTTGTGTGTAGCAGGTAGAAATAATTGGCTGCACTGCCAAGCAATGAGTTGTGCAGAAATTAACTTGCATTTACTAACAGTCAGATGTTGTGCTGGAGTCATCAACATCACATCATGGCAAAACAGTCAAATGTATTATCAAGAGACATGTACAAACCAAGTGCACATAAATGACATGGGAAGTGATTTGTTCAGTCTACACAACAGTTTTAAGTTTAAAGAAACTAAAATGATCAGAGATCTAGAACAGGAGCCTTCTGGGGAAAGACTGAAAGAATTGGGGTTAGGGTGTGGGGAGGAGAGAAACTGATTGTTCTCTATTCAAACAAAAAGTGAATTTACGTTAGAATGGAGATACAGGTTCAACACCAGGAAGAGTTCAAAGGGCAGTATGAAGCTGGAGTAAGTGCTTTAAACCATGTGTATTAGTACTGTATTCTATTCTTGAACGACATATACGCCTTCAAAAGGACTTTTTTGGGACCCTGACAGTTTGACCAGTACACACAATCTTTGCATAGTAAAAAGGAATTTCTATGCGTGCTTTAGGATTTTGTATGTCTTTAAAGTTTATACAACTTGATTCATTCTATGAACAGATGTTCAAAATACAGGATCTTCTAGTAAGAATAAATTCACATTTCAAAACTTTAGTCATTTTTCAGTAGAGATCAGTGAAGACTTGAAGGAAGTTAATATGCACAAAATAAGCTATGAAGAAAGGAATTTTTAATTTTTCTGATTTTCATTCCTTATTCACTTAATTCTGGCCTGCAATGCATGAGCATACCGCAGTTAAAGTGACCTTAAATTATCATTATGGGACAAGTAATCTTCGATACCTGTAAATGTCATTATTTATACAAGTAGACTGTACACTATATGAATGAGAATAATTCCAGCATTAATAACATTTAGAATCACAGTGTGATAACTAAAATGAAAGGCAAGAAGCATGCCGATAGGCTGTAGCAGTCAGGTTGCTGATCTTTGCTCTTATGAATGAATAACAACAGTATAATTTCCACGTCTTTTAATAAAAATTTTATCTGTGGTTCTCTAGATATTTTGGTCTCTTTTTCTACCTGGACTTTGAAGCAATTACTGAGACAAAGCAGACACTGTAAATCTGATGCATACTGGAGTGATACTAAGTATTTGGGAATCACGTGCATGTGGTGCTATAAACCAGTGAATCGATGAAATCTTTTTTCTGGCTTCATTGGATGTTGAATAAGACCCTTACATATCCATGTTTTTTTCTGAAGGTCCTATAGTCACCGAACTAAGTCGTGAGTAATACACAGGGTAAGAGTTTTGTTCTCACACAACTCGATTTGTCCTTGAAAGCGACATCTACTATTTTTGGCATAAGGTGACTGTAACCTGGGAAGTGGAAAATCAATCTGTATGTAAGTGACCCTACGTTTGCTGCTGGTATGCTTCACTTCTTTAACTGCCATGCTGAAATTATAGCTTAAAAAAACAAGACTGATAATTCCAATCTTAAAAGAGTTAATTTAAAAAAAATCCATATGCAGCTAAACTGTTTTTCCTTAGCTATATTAAAAACTGTTACTGCTGATGAATAGCACTCTTGACAATAATTCAAATAATCAGAATTATTCTCTCATTTCAAAAAAATAATGATGTGCATTACTTTCATTGCTTCTCTGTGTGTCAGAGGGTACCTTGTATTACAAGCTGAAAAAGAAAAATTATTCAACCTGTGGCTTGAAAAGTATTCTTATTGAATATTAAATCTGAAAATACAAACTGGGCTATAGAATGGCCATTAAAAAGCAAACTATAATATCTAAATCTTAGAGTGAATAAACTAAACAGAAGCTTCAACATTTTGGGACTTATGTACAAAAATATCTCCAAATGCTCTGGAAAACAAAAGCTAAACACCAAACACCAAAGTCTATTTTCTGTTGCTGGGTTTCTTCCCACTTTTATACTCTTATAACATTAACTTATGTGCAGGAGTGGCAGAAGTGGACCTTTTGACCTATTAGGTAGTTACAATCAGTTGGAAGGTGGTACTGCAAAAGCTTACAAAAACTTGCTCCTCTTAGTTCTGCAGGATGTTATTGTGATTTTGTACAACCATAGAATCCAAAGAAAGCCCTTTTTTGGTTTGGGCTGGTTGGTTTTTGTTTGTTTGTTCGGGGTTTTTTGGTTTTTGGTTTGGTTTTTTTTTTTTTTTTTTTTTGTAGCTCAGGGGTAGGAACACTTAAATAAATAGCTCAAAATAAGGATGTGTGAAAACAGTGTATTTCCCAGTCAGGATTACAGATCTTTTTGTGGACTTCTCTTCCTATTAGAAAGAATGAGAAGCATCCAGAAAATCTGTTTCATCAAAGAACTTTTATCTCAGCTACCTAAAGTGCTTAATTTTATTGTTGACAGAAGTACAGAACAATGGAAATGTTGTAAGGGTCTTCTGGTGGTCATCTGGTCCAACCTCACTGATCCAGCAGTGCCACATAGACCCAGTTTCCCAGGACCATGTCCAGATGGTTCTTTAATATCTCCAAGGATGGAGATGCCACCACCTCTCTGGGCAACCTGTGCCAGTGCTCGGTCACCCTCACAGGGAAAAGGAGTTTCCTGATGTTCAGCGGGAACCTCCTGTGTTTCAGTGTGTGCCCATCGCCTCTGTGCTGTCACTGGGCACCACTGGAAAGAGCCTGGATCCATCCTCCTTGCACCCTCCCTGCAGGTGTTTATGTACCTTGGTGAGATCCCCTGAGCCTTCTCTTCTCCAGGATGAACACTCCCACATCTCTCAGGCTTTCCTTTTATAGGAGATCCTCCAACCCTTAACATCTTCATGCATTTTGCTGGAGTCCCCAGTCCAACTCTCTTTCTGTGTCTGTTCTGTACTGGAGAGTCCAGATCTGGATGCAGCACTCCAGCTCTGACCTCAGCAGTGCTGAATAGAAGAGATGGCTCACCTTCCTTGACCTGCGGGCAACACTCCTCCTAGGGCAGCCCAGGACACCACCGGCCTTCTTTTGGTTACGTGGTGGAATCTGAATGCTGTACTAAAATCTAATATCATATTTATTCATGTTAACTCCCCAAAGTAATTGAGGGAACTAACTTAGTGGAGGAAATAACCATTCTGACATACCCCTTTTCTGTAATACAGAATTATTTCCCAGATGTTTAATCTATTTTAATAACTAGCCTCTCTTCTACGCTCCATCTCAAAGTACTGAAGTCAGATGACCTTTGATTTTACACAGCACAGAAAATAAATTTTCTGCTTCTGTTCAATTTATAATTTCTAACAAACCCTCTTCCTCCTACCTCTGAATTTACACTGCTTTTACCTGCTTCTGAACATACACTGAGGTAAAAATAAAATGTCTTGTCTGGTCCATTAAAATCTTGAAGAAGTACAAGTTCATTTTGGCCATTCCTCCAAAAACTAACTGAACTTACTGAATCCAACCCAGATATTTCAGAACAGAATAAAAAAAAAAAAAAAAAGCATACTGTAAAGTTAAATAAAATAATAATTGATTCATAAAATAAAAACCTACTTGTTAGTAAGAGGTAATTACTGATTTGCAAAAAACAATTAGATTCAGGAAATTATGGTATTTGTTGGAGTCAGTTAATATCAAAATCTAACAGGGCAAATAAAAGTGTGCTAAGTTTTTCTGAAGATTATTGAGTTCAGTGTGATAGTCTGGCAAAATACATGCCCTGAAAACATCCTAATTTATCAGAGTTCTTTTCAGATATGCTACAGGAATAGACAACATTCAACAGGGTGCTAAAAGCAGTACTGTTAAGTTATATGTTACCCGCCCTACTCAGTGTTGTTTGCTACAATAATAAAAAATTCAGTTAGAGCTCGGGAATATTACTGTGGGTTATTTTTGTTGTATTGCTGGAGATAAGGCCACTGTAACAACAGCCTCCTAATTTACCTGAACTCCGCGACTGCTGTCAGGGGTGGAAATGTCTCTGGAACCTGGCAACAACTGCCCAAGTATTCTGGTGGTGATTGCAACCCACTGTGAATTAGTTTGTACATCACGCAGACAGACCAACTTACAGTCAATGCCACTTCATTCTAACAGGGGAGAACTGTCCTTATGGCTATTGAACATATGTGTCTGCTGAAAGAAAGAAATTAGATATTCTTGGCTCCAGAATACTGGCCTTACTGTAATATACAAGTCAGCTAAGTAGAAAGGAAGAAAAATGATTGGTCATCATTTGTTGACAAGTAAACAAGAAAAACATGAACCATCCATGAATCAAATTGGACACATTTCAAGCAAATCACTTAGAAAAATCAATATTATGTCAGGTTTTAGCCTCCATCTTCATTAATAATTGACAAATGCAGCAAGCATCAGTGAAGACTGACATATAAAACAGAGGCATTGGGAAGGTTAGCACCATGTCCTGAAGAGTAGCAAAATTATTCACTGTGAAATATGCAGGCTGTTGCACTGAAGAAACTGTAACATGAAATACGAATAAAATATGTATAGGCAGAAACCTTGAAAAAAGAAATGTTGACAGTAACCAAGAAGTATCAATCTACAGTTGATGGGACAAGTTCCATGTGGCAGAAGAGAAACAGTTGCAGTTATAAGGTATCTTGCATCTTGTTAAAGGCGGAAAAAGATGCCAGTGACCCTATTACAGTTCCCTGAAGGGTATTGTATTTAATTGTTAAAAACTGTCAAAAGGAGCTGATCATCAAACAGAATTCACCAATTAACAACAACACTGATTTAATATTTGAGAACATGTTTCTGACTTAGGTTTCAGAAATAAAAAAAGACCAGGGCAGTGACTCTCCCCCTGCGCTGGGCACAGGTGAGGCTGCACCTGAAATCCTGTATCCAGTTTTGGGCCCTTCACTGAAAGACAGATATCAAGAGGCCGGAATGTGTCCAGAGAAGGGCAACAGAGCTGGAGGGGGGTTTGGAGCATGACTGGTTTGTGTTGAAGAAAGTGGAAAACCACTGGGCTGCTAGTTATTCCTAACACCCAGAGTCCCTGGAGTTCCCAGTTCAGCCATGGCCATGTGCTCCTGTTCAGCAGGAATGTACATTAGCTTTGTGAAATTAGATGTTCTGAGCTTGAAATAGTACACCAGGTTTGAGCACTGATATAATACCTTGACTGGATAACAGCTGAGAGTTTGTGCTCTGTGAGAAAATAATCACGTATCAAGTCCAAAAGATTTGGAATGATGTCATCTAAAGCTTTAAGATGAAGGTGCTTTTGCCTTTATAATGAACAGAAAAACTGTCAGCATAAATATTAAAGAGGTGGAACCACCTATAATTTTCTATAGATATGGCTAAGATCTCCAGAGAAGATGCAAGGGCGTTTCTGAGATTCAAACTTTAAATGTGTCTTTATGGAGAAGGCTATATAGATTTCATGCAGAGTGAAATGAAAGGATGTTGAGGTCAACAGAGTCCATAGTAATAATGTTCTGTTAAAAATACTCCAGCAGCATACAAAAAACAGCATACAGGATCATTTTAGATTTGATTTTAAAGCATAGACGAGTTTTATTTTCCATTATATGTTTTAACACTGTTTAAATTTTACAGCATTATAGCATTATCTAGACAAATTCTAGGCTATTTTAGGATATTTTGACTCAGCAAACATATCCCTAAAGGGTTATGGGGCCATTTGTCATGACAAATTACATCAATCCCTGAGCAACGAAGACGGCCTATGTAATTCTGTCAGCCTTGAGAACTGGGTTGGGTATAGGCATTTCATGATTTGTCTATTATTTTAATGTCCAACAGAAATTAATGTGACCTCATGCTCACTGATGAAAAGAATTAATGACTTAATCCCATTATTGTATGGCTGCACACAAACCTCTACTGTCACAGAACAATGTGTACAGAATAAATTACATATCAAACTTTCCAGAAAAGAAAATGCTTTTGTTATATTTATAAAGAAATCATAAAAAAGTGCACAGGAAAATTAGGATTAGCAATGAAAGCAGAAACCCTAAAGAGAAGAGTATATGGGAGAAGGAAAAATTAGCCTTAGATCATTTAAAACACTGTAAACTTCTGCTTCTCTGTTGTGAAATTGTTATTACAAAGAGCTTCATTAGGAATCCAAGTCTGTGAAAGTCTTGCAGGCTGTGAACCTCTATCTCATAAATGCAGTAAATTTAGGGCTGTGTTTAGCTGAAGTGTTAAATACTATCCTCTCCTTGGCATTTCTGAATAACTAATTTTCAGAAACTTCTGCCTGTCTGTTGGCTTGACTGATTTGTGTTTAAGCAGATGACCAATATGCTTGGATGGATCTGGACTAAAATTTATATGGTGGCCAGTGGAAGGGTAAGTAAGATCTCATACTAAAATAGCCATTAAGCAAGGACACAGTTACCGTGGGCCAGATTTGCCAGACCTATGTTCTAAAAAAGCATCATTGAAGATATATTTTGAAGGTTTCAGAGATCACTATTTGGCCTGCGTGATCTAAAGCAGTGGATAATCAAAGCAGAACATAACGAGCACTTTCTAATTGTCCTAACTTTTTTTTAATTTCTTTCTTGTTATATATCCAAGCTAAAAAAAAAAAGAGAGCAGGCTGCCACCAAAGGTTTGTGACAAGAGGAAGACAAGAAAGAGTAATCACACAGAAAGCAAGAACATTTAGGGCTCAGAATAATGTTGTTAACAGCACTGGTACCAGGAGGAAAAGTCCAACTCAGAAAAGGACAAGGCATAGTCATGGACAGAAGAAGTACTGGCATAAGAGGAAAAGAAAAAATGAAGAAAAGCAATTCAGTCTATGTATTTATTAACTGTATATGTAAAACCCATGTGACTAAAGACATGCCTCGGAAATGGAAGCACCTTTGATCTTAATGTTACCAGATGCAAATGGAAGTTGACCAAGTGCTACTAAGTGTGCAGAGACCATGTATAAAGAATAAAAGTGCAAGCAAGATTTAATAAAGTGCTCCAGGACTGCTCTTTTTAAAAGTATTCTCTCATAAAGTTAATGAACAAAAATCCAAGTCACAGTCCTACTTTGTGTTGCTTAAAATTCTAAATTAATTTATTGCAAATTTCAAGACTTTTAAAGGTACAATTAGAACTGGAGATATTTTCATGTTAAGGATTACATTAAAACCAAATCTAACTCCAGCAGCATATTCAAGCTAGTTCATTATTTGCACACATGAAAATGCAGCAGCTCAGATACAATTTTCTCTAAGGACTGAATGCATACTAAAGGCAATAACAACAAAATGAAAAACAGCCCTACTAGGGAATAGAATAATTATATTTCTAAACCATTTTTCAACTGTTTAAACAAAATCCATTTCAATGTTCTGCAGCGTCCACAGAACCAGCTGATTAATATATACATACACATGTACATATGTATGTTTTAAATTCCCACTGTTTATTAATTTTGCCCTGGCAATATTTCTCTTTTTTGACTCTCAGCTCCACAGAGTCCAATACACTCCTCAGAGCATCTGTCTTTCAAAGCTGGGGCAACACCTACTATCCAGCTGTCACTAGCATATACAAGTAATAAATAATACAAATAATGAATAATATGAATAAGTGGCAGGGAAGATTTGGGAGGATGAATTTACCCTTCAGAGGTTGTGTAAAAGACCTGATTAAATATCTAACAGACTCAATTTTAGAAGCAGTGAATATGGCTTATTTTAATTATTAGCTTTACCAGAGTCATCAATTATATCTTGAGATACAAATCATCTACTGTTAAAAGCTAATAATAGGGCAGGCATTATACATCCTCAAATATCTCCTTTTTAACAACAATTCTCTGGCATGCAACACAGTTCCCTAATCCATTGTATGCATTATGTTTGCCAAACCCAGCAATAAAATATGCAAAAAATTCTACAGAGGCAGCAGATGTTCTTAACAGCAAAGAGTTTGTACACCAAAAGCATGTGGAGGTGGTTACAGCAGTTTTGTCTGCTGATGTGTTGGCTGGGTCATTGCTGGTGTAGGTCAGAGTAGGACAGAGTTTCTTCTGAATATGAAGTTGCTCAAAGACAAGAGTTGTTGGCTCAGGCCTAAGGGAATAAAAGAAAGAACCTTAGACTGAATCTTGGCTGAGACTGTGTTTTTCCCTGGATCTTGCCAGCACTGTCAGTGTCTCTAATGAAAGAAACACATAGTGCACAGAGCTATACACTCCGGTTACTAAGGCCTAAGAGCTACTGAAGGTTGGAGGTAGCTTGGAAATGGGGAGATTTTAAATAGTTATTAAATCATAAACTAACTCCATTCCAAAGTAAAATCAAAGCATTACTTTTCTTACATTGCAGTGCCTGCCACATATATGTGTTACTAAAAAGGCATAAAATTATTTTTGCGCAGCAGGATATGTAGTGGTATGAGAGGCTGAAGTGCTATATACGCATGTTCAGAGAAGTTTTGGGCACATCTTCATACAGACATTCATACTTTGAGTTCTGGACTCTGAGACAGGCAGCCAAATAGAAAAGCAATCCCACTAACACACGTATAAAGAACATGCAACCCTGTGTTAAGGGCTGCGCATCAGAAAGCGATGTTCTCACTTTTCCACTTGGCTTCCAGATGGCCTAATTTTGGTTTGATCCCTTTATGGGTCGTTCACTTAAGAGTTGGTCCTTCTGGGTCCCTTCCAACTCAGAATATTCTCTGATTTCTAATTGTGATGCCATCACATCTCAGATCACAGAGCACTGACACAGCTGACTCTATCAGGGCCCATCTCACAGGTGCAGCATGGTGTATTGTTTCATGGCACCACACTCCTCCCTGGTGTAGGGCTTTTGGAGTCATTGGTGACCCTTCTGTCCCCATCCCTGAGCATGAGAAACTGAGTTGAACTGTTTGCCTCTGATGGAAGAAGGATTGTCCCCACTCTCTCTGTCGTTGTTTTCTGAGTATGGCCTAGAAAATCCACTCTGGACTGGTTTGGGCTGGGTTAGAACAGATTTTACTCACAGGGACCTATAGAATATATCCTTAGGATATATTCTTTTCTTACAGGCTAGGTTATTGCTGCTAGAAAAAATAAAGACAGCAAAATGAAATAAAAGCACCTTCTGAGTCAGATTTTTTATTTCCAGTGATATGATTTGCTACAGTTTTCGTATTTAAATGTAAGTGTTAGAAATCAACATCTCTGATCATTGGATGCCTGAGATTAGTTGTGAAGCCAGTATCTTGTCTCTTTCTGTAAACAGGTTGTCTTATAAAGGAATATTTGTAATTGTATGTAGTATTTGTTCTGTGGAGATTTTTAATTGCCACACAATTGCTAAGCAACAACACAGATTTAAAGCTTAATGTTATATGATTAGATTAACAAAAAGTGTACCAGAAAGTGTTCCAATGAAAAATTAATTTTATTAATTTTAGATTAGTTTTTGGTTTAGTTCACAAGTTCAGATTAAAAAAAAATCAAAGCTTAATGAATTTCTCAGAAGAATAGTATGTTTCATTTCTGCTATCTAAGTAGTCAGGAAATTAGGCAACTTAAAGTACAGGAACAAAGTTCCTATCAATAACAAATCTAATTTAATAAAAAAAACGAGGAAGAGATTTTATATGCTTCAAGCAAAAGAAAAAAGATAGCAGCAATTTATTAATATATTGAAGGTATGCAAGCCACTTAAAATATATCTGCTTTTGTTGCTGAGATTATAAGTAACTTCCAGAAGTGTCATTATCTTCTAAACACAAAAGTTGTTGCCATAGGAATTATGTCAACTTGGTGTGTCGCGACGGAAGGAAGGCCCGGACGCTCAATATGAGTCATCAGCAAGCTTCCGTTTATTGATCAGTCGTGGATTACAGATATAGTGTGGCTAATGAGGCTTATGCATATTCCAAAAGGCGCAAGCTGAGTGGTTTACGGCACTGCTGCCGACCCCTCCCTCTAGTTCTACCTTTGTGGTCAGCAAGTTCCTCTTTTCCATGCCTAAGTTCCTCTTTTTCCCATGCCCCGACCATAAGCTTTCTATTGTTAACTGTACTGCTCACCAAGGCCAGCATGTCCTCGCTGTATCAGCATAAGGCCTTGATCAGCTGCAGAGGGTCCATGCATCCTTTGTCACGTAGCTCAGCTATTATACAAGATGAGTGCGATATTCTGCTAAATCATGCTCTGTAAGCTGCAAAGGATCTACATGTCCTCGGTCACATAGCCAATTCTCCACATTGGTGTAAGACCCTTAGAGCAGAAGATGCTTCAGGAGCTGAGATTTTTTGCATTTAGCTATGTCAAAGAAAGTGTTCAGTTTCAGTCTCTTCTTGTTGTAACTGTGATGATACTGATAGGTTATGATTCAAAAAAAATTAAACTCATTGGTAAGATCTTTTTATTTGAATTTGAATTGCTGTAGTTTTCTAAATGTACATACTCTTTTGGGTTTGAAAAAGGTTTTGCAAAGTATTCTTTCTTACTGTGTCTCAAAAAAGACTGCCCACTCTATTTCTTCAGGATTTTTCTCTTCCTGCTTTGTCAGCATGAAACTTTATTTTTCTACAGACACACTTTTGTCAGGGTATGTGTCACAAGTCTACCCACTGTGGGATCTTTCTTTACTCAGAGATGAGCTCTATGAAAATAAAGTTTTTGACTGGATTAGTTAAAAGCTGTTATCAATTCCTAGCTATTGGGAGCAGTACAAGTGCTGCTGCTGTTCCATGCAAAGGCATAGTGCAGTTAAGTATCAGCAGTGTTGAAGATGACTTGAGCCTCAGCATCTGGAGTCAGATGTCCGTTCTTGGATCCCTCTGCTCATGCAGAGATGGCCTCTGTGGTAAACCTGTAGCTGTGAGATTGCATTTGTGACACTGAAAAACACAGTCCAAAGCACTTTTATTTACAGATATGTAGTTTAAATGCCCGTATTATTATTCTGTGTGCCAGAATTCTTTTACCACTTATTCTCTAGATAATCTGCAGCAGCTCAAGAGAGTCATGGCAACTTCACAGAGTCTGCACTTAAATAGAAGAGAATAAATAAACTAAATAAACAGCATCAAACAAAATTCATTAGTGCCTGAGGATTTAAAGGCTCAAATGCAAAGCCACAAGCCCTTTCCAAAGTATTTCACTCAACCAGTGTGGGAAAAAATGCATTTTAAAATTAATTATGTGCATGTCAGTGTTGTTGTACCCTCTCTAACGCAATTGATATCTGTTAGATGATCTCCCACACCAGGCTCAAAAGGTCCTGCTAGCCTAATGTCTTACTTCTGACTGTATTTATCATTCAGACCTTGGGGCATGATGGAGCCCTTTGATGTCTGACATGTGGAAATTTTCCAACAGCTTTTGGTCTAATCCTTCCCTCAAAGAGTTGAAAATTAGCTCTAACCCTGAAACACGTGACTGAATATTGTTCTGCAGAAAAGTATCATCAATTTTTTACATCTTCAGAATGTCCAATTCCTTCTAACTGTGAAAATGGCTTTGAACTAAAATAGTTCAGAATGCCTATACATTTGCCATCACTCTGCATGGCCGAATAGGGTAACTTACTGCCAGTATATATAGGATCTTGTCCTTAAAAAACTCCTTTGCTGCCGGAGAGTCTCTTCACAGGAAAAGTCAACCATATTGAACTTCCCACTCTAAATAACCCCACAGAAGAGCTCTGTAAATGGCAAAACAGCCCAATGAACTCACGGTCCTCACTTTGCAGGCACATAAGTTCATGCAGCTGACAGGTTGTATTAAGCCTCTGAGGAACTGTATGCATGAATCAGGTACTAAACAAAATCAGAGAACTGAATTTAGATTGAAATTGGTTTTTAAATTACCCAGGGTAATTCAGAGGTCACTCATTCTTGCATGCCAAAACATCCTGCTTCTCATTCTGGTAAACCATAAGGGATGATTTATTACACAGAGTGCTTCTAAACATTTCAAAAATTAAGCTTTAATAATTAATTCACCTCTATGATATGTTTTATCTGTCTCTCTTAAACTTGTCTAATATTCTAAATTCTACTCAGCTTTGTTACTTTTACTTGGGGATTTGTAACTGTGACAAAGAACAGTAGACCTTGAAATAAGGAAAATAAAAATAGGCACAGAAGAAGCTGCTGCAATCTACTGTTGAAAAGTGTAGGTGTGTGTCGCCTATAATTTATCAGCAGCATAGTCTGGAGAACCGGTTACATTCAAAAACCTCAGACATATCTGGATTTCAGAGATTTCTTCCAGTGCCAAATGCTGATGTTATTTTAGCTTTTAAAATGGTTTCATGTTTAAATAAAGTTTGGTAATGGACTATCACTGCAGTGTGCTAGACATTCCCTGCGCTTTGGGCAACTGAAAGGATCAAAAAGCACATCAGGAAGATCCTGGTGTCAGACTACTCATTTCTCCCTTGATTTCTTTGTCTAATGATCCATGTAGTCAAGACATGCTTATTAATGAATAAAAGCTGTTATGAGAGCATTCACTGTCCTTTTGTCTCCATACTCACTGGAAAATTGTTCAGAGTGAATTAGTCTAATTAGATTAGATTTTATCACTTTTGCTTGCAACCTGCTCATATGTTGGATCTGGTCACCAATGGAGGTGAAAGGTGTCTGCTGTCAGGCTGCTGCTGCTCTGGAACCCCAGACTTTATAGTGTTCCCATGCAAAAAGTTAACTCATTTCCTTCCTGTGCCATTTGTTTATGCTGTTCCTCTCTTCCTCACACAAGAGCCTTACATAAACACTTCCAAAAGCCTCCTATCGATGCATCTCAGTTGTCCTCATGAAATATCTCCATTGTTTGACAACTGTTGGAAAAAAGGCACAGTATTTACCTGAAATATTATGTAATAATGATCGTGTTACTGACACTGTCTCCTCATTGTATTGAAGATCTGAGATTAAGTGGAAGATTAAGTTTAAATTGGTCTGTTTGGTCTTGCAAGCTCTCTGCAGAGGGGAATATTCACAATCTCCATCTACAGCCTAGCCCTGACATAAGGCTTGTGGGATGTGCCACATTCTCCCTCTTCCCATCTGTTTCAATCCATCGCTTTTCTCTAACAAACAGTCCTCTCTCCTCCTTAGGAATTTAATTCTCTCTTCCTTTTTTTTTTGGAATAAATTGTCTTTGGAGAGGAGTGTCAATTTTGTCAATGTGGCAGTTTTTTATTTTGTGTATATACCAATTATCCTCCTTCCCTCAACCATCACAGAAGTATTAAATGTCTTCCAGAGGAAAAAAATGAGCTAATGGGGCAAATGAATGTGTAAAGGTATTAAGGTCACAGAGAGAGTTCATCCAACCACATTAAGGTTTACTGAATATCAGGTACTTCCAGAAAACATTATCCTTCTGCTGTAAGTAATAAATGTCCAAGAGTCTGTGGTCCTGAGAAGTTACTTTAGAAACTGAAACAGACGAACAGATTTAGTTGTAGTCTCTCCCATGCTCCTTTGAAGAGCTGCAATGGGTACAGCTTTTGCACACAAACTTAAGTCAAAGCTAACATAACCAACAGTATAAAACAGAAGATAATTTACATTAGCTATGTGTGACCTTTCGTAGGGTAGAGAGTACTGCACTTACAAAAGACACTTGGTAAGCTATTTCAGGCTGTAAGTTTGAAATAGGTTTTGTCTTTTGGGGCTGTTTATTCCTCATGACAGTTTAAGCTTTTAGTTCTGTTTTTCTGTCCATAAAACAGAGATAAATATACTTATTCTTTCCCGAGAAGTTTTGTGAGTTCCTAGGAGAAAAAAAACAGGAATCAAAAATTATTTATTCATTAAATAGCATTTGTATTTAAATTCTGAGAAGAGAGCCAAAATGACTACTGGTCAGCTCATTCCCAGTGTTATTCCTTCCTCACTAATTACATGCTTACCTGAGTGAAAGAAGATTTGTTTACCCAAAGGACACTACTGAAGTTAAAATAGCCTGTAAGCTAGGCACCTAATTAGGCAGTTTTGAATTATATAAATGAGATGCTATTTGGTGTCAAATAATTATGGTCTTATCATTTTCCCACTACAGACAGAGCTTGGAAAGTAGGAAAATTACTCAGAAATAACTTTCATGTGATGTGATCCAACAGCCCTCCAGAAGGAAGGGTTAGTGATGGAAGAAGTGAGGCATGGGCATCCATCTCCCTACCTGTGCAATGTCATGCACCTCTGCCTTAGGGCAGACAATGAAGAACCAGCTTCTTCATACTTCCTCTCAAACCTATTTTCCCTGGCAGCAAGACTCTTCCAGTCCTGCTGTGTCACAGGGTGGCACTGCATTAATTTCCCAGCTTCCTCCACCTGCCAAACTCCTTCCATTCTTTGGCTCTGTTTCATTCAGAGTTAGTGAGAGCAAACAGGAATCACAGAGGGGCATTGCTGCCACACAAAACATCAGGAATTACATCACTGCATCATCCTGCAACTCCTGGTAAAAATTCTGAATGGTGTCTTTATGAAGTGATGTTGTTTCACAAACAAATTCAGGCTGTAATCTCTGCAAAATAAAAATCTTTCTGTGTCTATCATTTTGCTGAACTAGGAGCAATTTGTCCACCTAACTCAGCTTTAATACTTCTCACTGAGCTGCCAAACGTGCTTATTTGATCACTGTAATCCCATCCAATGCATCATATATCATCTGATTATATTACCCACCATGCCAAGGAGAGTCTGATCTTGTCCTTCTTCCAAGGTTACATCATATGCTGGTAATGATTCAGAATGTACCACAGCTCAGCATATGTGTTGCCCTGGCTTCAGCATGAAATGTGTAGGACAGAGGCTATCTGGATGCAGCTCACAGCAGACCATGCAGGCTGAGAGTGTTTTAACAAGAAAAAACATTCTTATTGTTGTTTCACAATTTGTTCTGTTTGTCTTTTACTTAGTGGATGAGATTTAACGTCACCTTGTTGCAGATAGAACCATTATCCGTTTTTTCACTGCATAGATTTATAAATGTGGTATGACCTCTTGTGGCGCAATGAAATAATACACAGATCATCCATGTGTCACACTATTTATACAACCTGCAGTCAACATACAGCCCATCTGCCTGGATGGTTAGATTTCTATTAACCAAAGAATAACTCTTGTCTGAGAAATTCCCATTAATGATAAGTTTCTCTTCAGTCATTTAATAAGTGCATGTATTTTGGATAACTCTTAATTACTAACTAATTCAATTTTCATTAACTCAATCTATCCTTAGTTTATTTTCTTTTTAATTTTCAATTATGACTTTCAAACTCCAAATTCAGAAGTAATGTAAAGATGCTGGTAGTGAAAATGTCACTTCATGCTTGTTGTTAATGATCTTTGCCACTGAACAAATTGATTAACAAGCAATCTGAACCTGATTATATACAGAGGATATCTAATACACACATGCCAATAGCAAATGTATAAAAGAAATGCAACTATTTTCAAAATTAGTTGCTGGATGTTATATATCTATGTAAGTACTGGCATTCCTTAAGCAGCACAAGAAGTTACAAATGTACTGTTATTGCATGTAGTTGCTTTCTGTAACCATGCATAGATCTTGTTCTAAAAAGAAAAAAGAAAAAAAAACAGGGAAAAGGTGGTATTTTAAAAAAAATTCTGAATCTTTGTGCTTCATATTGTGTATTACTTGTGGCCATGACAACCAACGATAGCAGCAAGACTGCAATGCCTCTGCAGTCTTACCACAGCAGCAGCTTATTGATGTGCTGCATGCAGTGCACCCAAAGGATGCAAGCCTTGGAGTCCCACATGGGCATCTGCCATTGGGCCTCTGCAGCAGAAACACTAATTCAGTAAATACACTGGAGCTGAAACCAGAAACAACTTAATTTCTGTTTCTAACATAGCCCAAGTTGCTCAGCTCCCTGAATGACACCTTGCAGGATTAGTCTACATGCAATTTTAAAGCTGGTAGAAGCTTAAGGAAACCGCAATGTCATTTTTCATCCTTATTTATAACAGTCTCTTCTTATTATTGAAATACACAGTGATGTCAAAGAACGCTTTCAGAAGTGGCTTTACAAGTAATTAGCATTAACAACATTGCAAGGAGGATCCAAATTTGATTAAACTTTTTAAAATATTCACCTTTCCTACTTGCAGTACAGTATTTTTCAAGATAACAATTCAGAGATATGAAGCGGTTTTGATTTTCTTTCTCTTTTTTATCTGTACTTCCGTGCTTTTGTTTTTACTGCACTTACTTTAACATGTATCACCTGCTGACTGCTTTCCTCTGTGAATTGTGGTTCCCGATTTAGTTAAAATTAGTTTCAGGAAGACATATGAATTATACTGGCAATGTACAGTCCTTTATCTTTTAATTCTGTGTAAAGCTTTTATTTACCAGAAAGGTGGAAAACAAGAATTCTTAAAAATCCAGCTTATCAAGAAGCCATTCAAACTGAAAATGGAAAAAACCTGCAAGTTTTTGTATGGTACAGCAAACCATTTGATGTGTGTATATAAAGAACACCTTTAAGTAAGAGAGAAAGCACTTTAGAGTAAGAAAATCCAAAATCTAGCTGAAGTTTGCATATATTTGTGTAATTCTGACCAAATTAATTATTCTAGTGTGGGTCCTCAGCTTTCATTAAGGATCTATAGCATAGTTACAGAGTTGCTTTGGAACTTTTGGGGGGGACTTTCACAAGGCTAAAGAGAAAAATAAAACTTCCCAAAGTTATTACATCTAAAGGCACCACAAGTCATTAAGTTATACTTAAAAGAAAAGAAAGAAAAAAAAACCACAGGCAATATGATCATGTGATCATGCCCATTTTGAAGGACAAGAATCATCTTCTGCATTTGATGGCTCACAGACCTGAATGGTGGCTTTTCAGATCAAAGTAAGAGCTGTGTGAAAAGACATAAAGCCTGCAAAAAGAACGAGAGAACTAATTGCTTCTTTATATCCATTGTTACGGAAAACTAACATGATCTTGAAAGCTTCTGAAAGCCAATCAGAATTTTAAACGTTAGAATGATTGGACACCTTCAAGTGAATAGAGAAAATAAACTTACTGCATTTTTGGGGAATGGGGTGTAAATATGTTGCAATAAAAGGAGGTTGAAGGAATATGGGGAACAAAAGCATGGGCTCCAAGTGAGACCCCTGAGCAAGGTGCAGAGAGAGCAGTCAAATTTACTGTGACAGATGTATGTGACAGAGAATTCTGGTTGTAACTAGGAAAATAATGGATATCTTTTATTATAAACATCCTGGGAGATTTTTTTTCAGCCTCAGATCTGTAAAAACAGACAAGTGAGAGAATTTGTTCTTGTAATAAAAGTTCCAGTATCTAACTTCCCATTCATCAATTTCCAGTTAGACAGGATGGCAGAAAAAGATCCTACACATTAAAAAAAAGCACAAAACATTCACAAGTATTTTAAACAAACTTTTTTATTTCTCTTTGACATTTTTTAATTCTCTGAGCTAGTATCCTTGAAAGATGACAAGTATGAATCCTTCAAAAGTGAAATTACTTTTGTGCATCTCTTCCCCACAGCCTTCCTTTTCTTCAGCAAAAATCACACCCCCATTATACCTCTCTGCATCGCTTAAGCTCTCTAGCAAATTGCAGTGGAAGGTATTGTCTGCCCACATGCCTCTCCTGCCCTACAGGCTACATTTGCCACTTGCAGTTCTTTGCAGACATAAATGCCAGCACACAGAAGGGTCCAGCTGGCACTTCTCCCCCGAGCCACCACTCCACATTCCCCCAGTCACTCCAGATACTACAGAAGTCAGTACCCAGAAGCCAGAAGAGCTATTACAAGAAAGAATGGACAGCCAGGGCTTAGACAGAGGTTGGCCTCAAGACAAACTGTTGCTGAGATTTGGATACTTCTGTTTTCTTTTTCCTTATTATTGATAGCAAAAAGATGTGGTTTTTCCTTATCATAGTCTGTGCATAAGGCAGAAGGGCTGTTGTTTTTCACTGGTCCAACTACCCTGTATTTTGAAAACATTGAAGTACATGGATGGGAATTAACTTTGTAAAATTCTAATGGCAGAAGGCTTCATGCAGACTATGGGATCAACCCATGAGACTTGATCTGTCTCTCACTTTTTTTTTAACAATTCCACTTTTCATCTTTTTCAGATTCACAGCAATTAATATGAGAGTAGATTCAAGGCTTTAATGGGTGATATTCTGCAGCTTTCAGTTTTGCTCACCTGTATGTCAGTGACAGAAACACAAGATTAACGTTGCTGAGGACTAGTCTCTCCTGTCCCTTTTCGTGCTGTTCATCTGACACACAAAAAAAATCAGAAAGTAAGTTAATTTCCTGCTTTCGTATTTTAAACAGAAGAAAAGGAGTACATTTCACTTCAAGGAGGCCGCCTGGTGTATAAGTTATTTTTTTCTAATTCAAAAAGACATACACGTAAAAATTCAGACTGGTTTGGCCTGCAGAATTATGCATAATACTAAGAAGAGAAACTTGTTGCAGAATTCCTGGAAAATGCCTTTTATTGTAAATACCATTTTCATAGGAAGAAGTAGAACTTACCAATAAGTTTGCCCTGGTGGGCCCCTCTAACAGAGTTTTCAAAATCTAGGAAAGTGGACAAATGTACTAAAACATATGTTGGTCTTGCAAGCCTGAGTTGAACTCCATAGGAGAGAAACTTCAGATGTCACAAAATGAGTAAAACCTGTATAGCACAAAAAATTCAGAACACTAAATTATTCTTCACTATTCCTGGAAATCATCTATCTTTCCATGATATTTGCTAGCCTCATGATCCATAGGAACTTGTACATGCATTTCTCCTGCCACAGTAAGTTTTCACTTTAATTCAGCATCAACATATTCTGGAAATTTTGAGGTATCTTCCCATTAAATTAAATCCAGATGGCATAAATCTCTGGCTACTATTTTAACTGCAAAAGATTCTCTTTGCAGCTGTTAATTTTCCACATAAAATCTTCTTATAAGATGAAATTTTCCATGTATAAGCCATGCTGAAAGGTGAATATCCTTCTAAATGTTTGAGTAAAATTAATTCAGTCTTCATGAATACACGCTACAAATACTTCATTCTGTATCTATAAGCATACACAGAGAGATACTTTATTCTCCATGGTTTACTACTCAAAATAGATTACTCAGTATTGTCTGAACTTCAGACTTGACAGGTCTCAAAATTGTTCTTCCAGAGACGAGTGGAGGCAGCACACCTTTTTATTCCTCAGGACAAATAGGAGATAGCAGAATTTCTCCTTTTTAAACCTCCCATAAAATATCAGAATTTGCTTTCATTTTATATATAAGAATGTTTTCAGCCAAAATGCTTTTAATGAAAGGTGAAGAAGTATAGCAAAATAGAAGGTTTAGCAACACCCAATCCTAACTTTCTTTCACCCTATTGACAAAAAAAAAAAAAAAAAGAAGAAAGAAAAGCCTTGTTTTGTGGTTTTAAGTGCTCATATAAGCCATAAACACAAGTCTTACTATGTTGTTTCTCTCTATAGCAGTTATCTTACAAAAGAACTCTGAAGAAAGACCTAAGAAACGGAAAAAAGAATAATTCTGGGACTTGTGTGAAAAAAATAAACATAAACAAAGTCTTAAATACAGTTGGAATACTTCCTCAAAATTTTAGAGGAAGAATCTGTAATGTGGATTAATCCTGTGTGTTGAATATTCATCAATCCATGGAATCGTTCTTTCTTCTTACAGATGAGTTTTCAAAAAGGTGCTCTTAGTAACAGACAGTGCAGGTATGAGGATAAATAGTTCAAATAATTTATCAGGAAGCACCATCACTTAAAGCAAGATAAAATCTATATAAAGAGTAGCATGCATTTAATTTACTCTGCCAATTACGTTATCAATGAAATTTTTTTCAGCTTTCATTTAGAATTCCAGGAATATGAGTATTTAGCACTTTAGATAATAAACTCATAATGTGACCAAATAGGAGCAAAGAATTCAAGTACTGAAATGAAAACACATTAGCAAGTTTGCTGGGTTGTACTAATTTTGTAAAGGTGTAAATCCAAAGTCTCTATAGTTTTTGTAAAATCAGTCAACATTTTTCAATGTTGATGGCTACGACATATAATGGATAATTGTTAGCAAATCTAGAAATTGTACAATCTTAGCTAACTTCAGTTTTTTCGCATGTAGGTGCAGTTTCTGTCCAGCATCATAGTCGGTTTTAAATAAAATAGACTCTGCAATAAAAAGTAAGGCAGACGTGTTCTGGATTTGTCAGAGCACTGTCCAAAGAAGTTAAAAGTGTCACTAAGGTTTCTACAATAGAAACAAAATGGAAAATTAATTCATGAAGCTCTATCTTGGGTGCCTTGTGAGTTTACAGTAGATTTATTACATCATATATATTATGGTTGTTAAATTCTGAGCAGGTAAAGGAGCCTGTTTGAGAAGTGAGGTTCTCCCCTTGATAAAGTATACTGAACTATTACTTGTGCTTTGTACTAAGGTGGTACAGAGTATTATGCAAAATTGTCTGAATTACCATCAAAAAGTTTATTGAGAGGGTATAATGAAACCTGCTCTGAAGATAATCTCATCTTTTAAAAGTTTGTGTAATATCAATCTCTAGTAGACATACTGATTTTTGTTTCTATTATGTCAATGAATACAGCCATACAAAATGATGACTAAGAAGGTAGGATTGATTTTCATGGCTGGAAAGATAGTTAAATTGTTCTTGCATCTATTTTTTTTCTGTGAAAATAAGTGATGGTTTTATCAGTTTTTTGGCTAATGATTTGTGAGAATCTTCTGTTCATGAAAGTGACAGATTTATAGATCTCACAGGCAAAATTTAGCCAGGCAGTTACTATGCAAATTTCCCCAAATTTGCCTGTCATTGTGCTTTAATCTTTATTTTATCTGCTTTATCTGCCAACTTCTGTATAGGAAAGGAAATCTCACAAATCCTGCAAGGGAGAGTGGAACCACAGCTTCACACAAATCTTCCAAGTTCAGCACATTCTCTTCCCCATCTTGATCATCCATATGTTGTAAGATGAAAAAAAATCTGTCTTTTTCCTAGTTAATTTCTCAACCTCCTTCCCTTGTCAAAAGAAATGCTATTATTATTTATAACACAGTAACACCTAGAGATCACAAGTGAGACAGGAAGTCAGAGTGTAATTTACCTCTCTAAAAGTAGATTAAAAGTAGCAGTGATTCAAGTGTTTTGCTGTTTGGAAGATGCTTGCCTGAACTCTTCTCTCCCATCAAGAAACACTTTTGCTGTCTTCTCCCATGGAGGCAGCTATATTCAGATGTCCACAAAAAGCTATGGATTCGGACTGCTTCCTTTGTACAGACTCTCCATGGAAATACATGTTATTCTGTGTGTTTAAACCATAGCTGAAACTGGCCATTCAGCTCTCCTATACTGACAGCTGCAATAAGAATTTGATCTTTATATAGTCACTAATTTTTGTAATGCCAGGACCAGTTAGGCAGCTCTTGAATAAGGCATGTCTCAACACGATAATGATCTCTTAATTATGCACATTTCTGCACCTGGTGTCAAGATCAGCAACAGTACAAGAAGCAACAATAAAGAACAGAGAAATCTATTGGACTTCATGGAAATTCCAGATCAGGTAAAAAAAAAAGAATCAGGAAAATCTATACAGAGTTTGGTGGGAGACAGTACTCAGGGCAAGAGGACGTTTCCATCGAGTGGGGAACCC
This sequence comes from Corvus kubaryi, assembly GCF_017639235.1. Classification (NCBI taxonomy): domain Eukaryota; kingdom Metazoa; phylum Chordata; class Aves; order Passeriformes; family Corvidae; genus Corvus; species Corvus kubaryi. The sequence continues at coordinate 688,788 of NW_024581095.1, read as the reverse complement.
AACTGGGCTCACATGAGGCACATCACTTTGCATGACAGCTAAAGGTGCCCTCTCTTGTGAGCAGAGACAGACAAAGACAGAGGCAGGCAAGTCTGGCTGGGGGCAACACCCGTGTCATGCCCTCATCTTTGCCAAACAGCACATTATTTTCATACACCACTCTCAAGGGGAGAAAGAGCACATCGACATAACACTTCAGGACACCCTTTAGCTTGATTGACCTTTAGGTACCACTGGCTGTTTCTGCAGGCCAAAAGGCTGGGGAAGGGCAGCTGTCATGTTGAAGGATGAGGGGAAACTGAACTAGGGATATTCAGGTGAACAACAACGGCCTTGGAGCTACATGGAGTTCTTGGAGCAGGGCAGGCTAATCCACGGCTACAAAAGAGAGAAGATTTCCAGCACCACAGGAACCAAAGGCAGGACAGGAGTTAAAGTGGCTCATCAGATGTAGGACACCACTGCCACAAGCTTCAGCCCTAATCAAGAGAGCTCTGATTCAGAAGAGGAGAAACCTTTCGGCAAAAGAAATTGAATGGACTGAAAAAAGTGATGCTGGATGTAAATACAGTTACAACAGAAAAAGAGAAAAAACAATTGAAAATTTATGACTGTCTGGTTTATCTCATTGGTATTTGCTCTGTTTTCTTCTGAATGGTCCCTCTCCTGGAGATGGAGCAGATGGCACCACACCAGGTATTTCGATGCAGTCTGGGCCAGCACTTGTTCAGGGATAGTGTTGGTAAAGGATTTTCATTTCTGACTTTACCTTCCTTTGCTTCACAGCCATGCCTTGCTACTGCTGTCAAGCAGAGGTAGTACTAGTAGCATCAGCAGGAGCTGCAGTGGCAGGAAAATTTCCTTCAGACTTGATGTTTATAGTTTCCACTGGGGCAAGTGTCATGGGTGTGTTAATAATAGAAATTTCACTAACGGCTGAGTTTGTGCAGTGCAGCTCTAAATAGCCTTGATTGTCCCTGGCTCCCTGTAGCAGGGCCACATTTCCTTGAACACAAAGATATGGTAGAGCAGCACTGCTCTTAAAATGATTGCTAAAAATAGTAAACTCTTGGGAAAGGAGTGTTTGGAGAGAGGAGCTTGAATCCACATGTGAGTTTCTGTTAGTGTGAGCTCTGTATTGGGAGTGCAATATGGCGAACACTGGTAGATAGTCTAGGCAGGGACACACATCTAGAGATCATAAGCAGATCTTTTAAGCTGAATCAGTTCCATGGAAGAATTTCCCATGCTGATCTAATTACTTGGCCTGGGAAATGCGGAGCAGAAATGTGGCACTGCGGCTTCTCTCTTGTGGCGAGGGCCCCACTGGTGACAAGCAGAGTGAGAGGGAGAAGTGTTTGCTTGAGAATCTATAGACCACTTGATTGTCCAGAAAACATGGATCAGGAGAGTTCCTAGTCTAAGAACAGAGCTCTGGAAATTTGCTATTGATATGCTGAGCTCCCACGCACCAGGTAGCTGCCTTTGACTACTAAGACGCTGAGAGCTGGAAGAATTTGTGACAGATGTGAGAATGCTTGACCTCTCCCTGTACCATCCTAGGAAAGATGGGGAGAAGGTCCAACAATTTGAAGCAGATGAGGTGTTCATTAGTTGTCAAAGTGCCTCCACCTGAACTTGGGTGAGGCTCATTTTCTGTCATAGAAAACTTGGTGAGAGTTGTTGTGAGTGGCACAGCACAGCCAGCATTGAAACAAAACCTGAACTGTGATCTAGTGTGTCATCTGTTGTTACAAGGCCAATTTAGGGACTGAAAAAGAAGGACAGCCCAGGAAAAGAACCTGGTAATGCAGAGAGAGACTGGTATTTCCTGGTGTAAAATGAGATTTCATTGTCAGATCCGAAAACATTCAGCATTAGAGCAGAAATGTGTCAAGATTGGTTCTGACCTTTTAGTAAGTCACCTGCATGATATTGTACTTCTTCTTAACATCAGAATGGAAGGGAGAGACTCCTTACACTATGAAGTATAGGATATTTTTTTATATATGCTTAGGTATGTTGGTAGCAAAAGCTTTTGCAAATTTGCTGACCCTCAATTTCTAGTGGTAGCTTTTCTCTTGTGAAAATCTGAGAGAATGTAAGTAGTCACCTGAGCTCTTATTTCTCATATAGTCCTAGATGCCACATTTAAGGACCCTTTTGTCCAATTCCTTTAGCATTGCTTGATCCCTTCCCCACCTAAGACCTCTCCACACAGCTATATTTATGTTAATAAGTGGATTTGGTCCTGTAGGAGTAGATCTGTAAAAGAGATTAACTGCTGCTGAGTACCAGGAGTCCAGGACACATATTTCACAGAGCTGGGTATGTGCACAGGTACCTTGAAACAGCACCATGAAGATGAACCACAGAGGGAGCACAGTTTTCCAGATTTAACCCACTGCACAGACAGGACAGAGAAATTCTGACTCTACAGAAGCTCTTTTGTAGGAAAGATGTCTAGACAAAATATGGAGACCTATAGGTCAGGTCAATTATACCCTCAGGGTAAGAATCACTACAAACTTACAGTACAGTCCCCTTTTTGTTTGTACAGTATTTGTGAACATTGCATTAACATTTTGGAGATGTTCTGTAAAATTCTTATGGTCCTTTCCTCTCCAAAATATCAATATGGGAAGAAAATCATCCTTGATTTCAAAATAATATTTAAGTTTTTTCCTCTCCAGAGCCAGTGAAAGGGATATTAACTTATTTATTGCAAGATGACATCCGAGGTAGCCTATTAACCCCCTGATTCTATGTTGCCAGGTTCCCCCCGTTCCCTACCCTAGCCTTGGCCACTCCCTCAGTTTCTCCCTATTGGCTCCTGTACCCCAACCCCGCCCAGGGATTGCCCCTGAGCCCATGACAAAACCACCCTGCACGAAGAGCAGGAGGTCTCTCTCTCTGCCTCGTAGGGCGCCGGCAGAAGACGTGAATTAAGCCATTTTACCACCTCATGGGAGACCCTTCTCTGCCTTCTTTACCACCACTGCATTGTAACGCTGCTAGCTGCCGGAGCCAGATCGCGGGGCTGTCCGCATTGGACTCCGGGATGCGACTATTGGACAGCCCTGGGTAACCCCCGCTGCGCTCGCAGGGAGCTGCAGCCTGCTAGGAAGAGTCAAGCGGTTACAACAGACGTCAAGCTTTTGTACCTCCCTATCAGCATTCTCTGCTTCAGAGGATTCTTGAAGAGCAGAATATTTTACAATTGCATGTTCTTTTGTAGTGACGTAGCCTGATATTCATGCAGTTCCCACACAGCAAGTGGCTAAACCAAGGATTGATGGTTCACTGACACAACAGAGCATTACTGTTATTTTTTAAATGTATAATCCATCGTAACCAGGTGATAAGAACACTGTTTAGTTTATTTAGAGGACTGATTTGATTTTAAAAGTGTAGATAATTGACTTGCCAGGTAACAGGATCCATGTATTATCAACACAAATCTCCTTCCCTCCTCACTAAGGTTTTAAAAAGTGGACACATGAGTCCATTCTCTACACAAAACTCTATTCTTCAATACCATGGAAATGTCCACAGATTTATACCAGTACTCTACTGGGATGCTAAGTAAATAGGATCTCTACTGTTTTATTCAGAGTCAGTATATATTCTAACAGGTATTTTAGCAATAATATGCATTTTGTTAAACCAGCAGTCCAGTTTTTGCATTTTCAGCATGAAAATTTGTACCTGTCAACATCAGCACTTTCTGAACAAGGCAAAATATGGCAAACCGTGGTCCCAAACTCAGGCGTCTTTGAAGTTCCTTTTTACTGGGAACAACCCTGCCTCTGAGACTAAAATAGCACACAGCACTATTTCTCCTACAAAATAAAATCTGAGTGACTTTGCTTTGTCCTACACATCAGCCTTGTGCACTGTACATCATAGACATTGCACACCCAGTCATCTATCATTCTCATTTCCCCTCTACAACAGTAAATCCCATTTTTTTAGTCTGCACTTCAGCTGCCAAAAAAACCCCTAACTGTATACAAAATCTGTTTTAAATTACTTAATAAAGCTCTGCTTACATAAATCTTATTCTACCTAATGCTCCATGTGAAAATAAAGATGCTTTGCTGTTCAGGTGGGTGCATAGCTTTTCGTCTTACCTGATTTTACCAAGTGTGATTCAGAGTGCTTGAGAGTTCCTCCACAAAGGGCACAACAGGAAGCCTCCCTATTTGTGAATTTATATCTGTACCTTCCAGCCACTTCCTCTATACTTTTACTATACTCAGCACCCTCCTATTGCCCTTGCCTTTTCTTCCTTTTCCTCACAGTATTCTCCTATTCCTTCTGATGTTCCTTCCTCCTTGACTCATGAACTGTCAGCACATGCCAGTTTTGGTTTGGAGCTGTCAAAGTGCTGAGACATCACCTCATGTGCACATCTTGACTGAGGCATCTGATCCCTGCCTCTTAAAATGGATGGGGCTCTGAATTATGACTGTTCCTCCCTCGGTGCACACAGTAGAGTGCTGGATCCTCTTCTCTAGTTAGCTTCTGATTTGCACAAAACCTCAGCAACTTCACATTCTGAAACATCAAGTTTGATTTACAGTAGGTCACTGTAGACAGAAGTTTTTTGAGGAGATAGACAAAGACACATAATCACTACATAAGAATTTATCACTTGTAAAAGCAAACTGTAAACTAGTTAACATTTTTACCTTAAACAATATGCCAATATTCAGCAGTTTTGTTAATAATTAAAGAAAAGCATGAATAAGAAATTATTTAAAACTTTTCACTTTTGGATGATTAAATTCTATTCCTACAGTAGTTATTGTTATTTCTGAAGAGATTATAAAGAAATTGTTCATAAGAAGTGTAAGATGATAGGTGCTTGAATGAAAATGATTTTCCAATTTGATAGATTAAACTGAAGAAGAGAAGGTTCAGACAGAAGAGGTAGCTACTTCATTGATACTGTCAGTTTATTTTTCTAAATTTTTCTTCTTCAAGTAGGAAGCAGAAGACATTTTCATCTTGGCTTTATTCCAAATTTTGTATTTGAGAGCAATCAAGTTAGCTTTCACAGCTTAGTTAGAAAGGTTCAGAGTAATTAACAGAAATATAATTTAAGAAAATTGTACCTTCTTGGGCGTCACATTTGCACTGAGACAGCATAATTGCTTCACTCTGGGCTACTGGAAAATTCATGTGTTCCCTAGAATCTGAAGTTCTAAGACCTAATGTTCTCTGTTTGGAAGGAAAAGAGTAAAAGTTTAAATAAAAGTTAAAAACATTTTTGGTTCATTTATCTGATGGAACATCTTTCTTACATGCAGAAAAACCACCTTCATTTGAAAGAAAGTGCATATTTTAGAGATAACATTAAATGCATTTGCTGATGTAAAATTCTATAGCAGGAATTAATGCGGTATCAGTGTTAAAACTCTGGAGTTAGAACTTAAGTAAGAACAGGCATCCATACCTATAATTATAGTTTTATTACCCAATCTAAACACATTCCAACAAAAACCAATTATTTACTGCCCCTTAACAAACCCGTAACTCCAGCCAAGGTAGTGTAAGGATACTGCTGTGATAACCAATGCAGCAATAAAATGTCTGGGAAATCTGAAAATGCATTACCCCGCCCTACTTTGAAGTCCTTTCATTCACTTTTTGTAGATCAAAACACTTTTTTCTCACTAGACATCCACTTATGTAGTGTTTTACAACCACATGAAGTGTTTAATAGCCAAAATGCTGGCACATTCTGGTTATTAAATGGGAGAAATATGTAATAATTAAGTTCATTAACATTTTGCGTATGATGGGCAATTCCTATAAAAACCAGAAGAGCAAGAACTTTCTTTTTACTGTAACCACCCTTCTAGAAGTGATGCTGGGTGCTGACACCAACAGTTGGCTTCGTGCACCAGTAATTCCACCTCTATGAAATTAAGATGTGACCACCCTCTCTCAACATTGGTGTAGTTATTGAGAAGGCAGCAGTTTTGGACACAAAAGATTGGACCAGTTGCAAGCTTAGGAAAACCAGGCCGCTCTCTGTGGTGGGAGCCTAACCTGGGTAAAATTATTCCAGAAAGGGACAGAAAAGCTCTTACCAACTACGTTGCCTGCACAAGACAACCCAAGGGCTTTTCCTGCTAGAGAGGCTAAGAAAGAGATCAGACAGGGCAGAGTTAAAAGTGATTGCTGGAGAAGGACAGTTTCACAGCTGCAACACATCTTATTTCCAAACAAGAAGCATAGTTTACTTGCTTTTTTCATAACCTTAAGGCCACAAAATTCAATTTTGTCTACACTGATGAGAAAGTGTGAACCACTGCAGAATTAACATTGTCAGTAAATGCACAAAGCTGAGGCTTGTTTTTTTCATCGCACATTTTGATTCGCTACATGTTGCTTCTTTATTACGAAATGTGTTATAAAGCGTTCTTCTGGTGCTGACATGAATCCAGACTTCATTTGGACAAAAACGGATTGCTAAGCTCAAACCCAAAAGCAGTGAAAGCTCACTAAGAAGCCCATTCTAGGATGCCAATTGTAAGAGTTTTTTGAGCTCTTTCAGCCAATGCTTTTTTCCTGCCAAGTTTAAGAAACACAGCACAAAGGATAATCCCCAGAATGAAAGTCCATAACTTGCAAATAGGGCCTTAAGTGTATTTTATAATCTCTGCATTTTCCATTTGGAATGTCGGACAAATTATATTTGCACCACAACCTTCTCTTTGAGGCTCACTAAATGCCAAATGGATCGCTTTCATAATAACTTTTCAATTTGAATGACCACTCTGTTTCTATGCATTATCTATTTTTGGCTTAAAAAGCCCATGAAGAATCATTCTGAGTTGCAGAATATGGTGGTTGCTGTTTTCTCCTTTCTAAACAGTTGCAAGGATTTTAATGAAGGGGATAAAAGGGAACATAAAATTCATTAAAGTAGTATTACATCTAATCTGCTCCTCATAATATTGCTAAAAACTCTCTTGCACAAGTTTATACTTATACAACTACAAGCTAGTTAAAAATCTGCATACTTTCCTGCTAAGTTTTAAAGTATTATGGAAGCATTAGGACTGGTACCGCAGACACGAGGTCTCAGGAGTTATGCATTACCTGAAAGTTTAGCAATAAAGCAGTAGATTGAGTTTTCAAATACCCTCTGCTAGCTACTGATGTTATATTACTGCAGGTTACTAGGTAAATAATGTGGTGAGAAAGCTCATAAACCCTAAGATACCTGACTATCAGGCACTCCCTGAGTTTCAGTTTGAGGCCAAACTACCCATGGCTTCATAGTGCTCAAGGCACAAGTTGTGTAACTGCAGGGAGGTGCTACACCAGCTGAGAATGAGCAGCCTCTGCAACCAAAGCCTGTTTGAGGCTTAACCTGCTCTGTCACTGTGCTCCTTTCTAGCCCCTGGTTGCTGCTTTTTGCATGGCTCTGCACAAGGCAGCTCACTTAACACCAAGTCAGGCATTGCTTAACGTTGTTGTGCTTGGCACAGCGGGGACACGTCGCAGGAGCTTTTCCATTGATTTGACTGGGCTTCAGATGATCCCTGTAAATACTAAAACAAACTTCAAAAGCTGGCAATTCTATTTATGCCTGGCAGGAAGATTTCCTCTGATATCCAGGCACAATAGTAGCAAGCCTCACAGAATAAAATCTGTAAAAGCCTTTTTTAAGGAACAATGCCACTGTCTCTATACATACCAGTATGCAAGATCACAGTCTGATTTGATTTTGTTTCATTTACATCACAGCTTTTACCATCTCAGCATTTTAATTAATAAAACTTTAAACTTCTGTTTCTACTTCTATAGAAATAGTTGATGGATATGAAAAGCCACAGGTGAAAATCAATAAATAATGTATATTATTTATGCATAGCAGTAGATAGCAGAGAAGTTGTTTTCTTCTTTCAGTACATATGTGTCTGACAAGCATGGACTTTCTGATACATTGGACTTCTGAGTGAATTTGTCTGTGATGTCCTGAAAAATTTAGAAAACATTGAAAAAGTATGGAAAAAACCTGCAGCTTTACTTTTTACTTTTCATTTCTTATTGAATTATTTTCAGTGCTTTGCATTTATGATATCAAATGTATTATTTTCATAGTTTTAAATAAGATTTTCATTTAGATGTAACTTTAATAGTGATACTGTACTAAACAATCTAAATGTTCACAAAGTATTTTTCTTGTACACTGCCTCAAGGGCAAGTTGAAAAATTAGTAAAGAATGAGTGTGTTGCTGAGCTCCTAGATACTCACTTCTATCATAAAAGAAATCCTGTTTCTCAGGTAGGAATTTTACCACTGCTCCCATAAAAGTCCTGCTCCCAGGATTTCACCCATTTTTCTTGGTATGGTTGGGGTTTGCACTGGCAGATGGTTCTCAGCCACATCAAAAAGCATGCCCTCCTTCAGAGCTGGGTCCCTTACCAGACCATTTCCTTTGTCCGAAAGGCTCTAAGTAGCTTAGGTGTTACTGTTAGCTACCACAGCCATAGGACCCTTCCTCTGATATCAGTGCATGGTCAATACAATATTTTGTGTCTCAAATATTACACTGTAGGAACAAAAGAATAATTGTAATATTATCTCAAGTTAAACAAGAAAAAAAGAAGAAGAAAGAAAAAGAGTACTGTACATCTTGTAGTGCCTTGCTTCATGTTTAAGTCAATTAATCCTACATTTTAAATGGGAATGAAATGGCCAAAAAATTTCTGGTTGGCTGAATCAATATCCCATGGAGTTTAGGGCCAGCATGTACACCGGGCTTTGGTAATAACCAGAAAGTACATTTGGAAGTAATGCCCTGGAATTAGAAATTAAATAAAGGGGTGAATTAAAACTTAACATCAGTAAGTGAAGACAGGTGAGAAATAATGAGCAAGTGACAGCAAGTGAGATACATACACGGCAAAATGGAAACTCATGGGTGCTACACAAGAGGCATGGGAGGTGTAACCTGGGATACAGAGGCTTACACAGAAGCCTACACGTGCCCAAGGCTGAGGGAAACAGAGACTGGCACCAGGCTGATGTCACTGCCCTGTGGCACTGTTACCATGGAGCAGCCCAGCTGCTCAGGGCACAGGCCCCGCTTCCCTGCAGTGCCTCATTACAGGTGGTTCACCCCTCTGGCAGAACCAATGTAGGGTCCAAGGCAGGTCTGCACTGCAGAGGAGGGAGCAGTTTGTTAACGCCTACAGCAAACTGAGCTAGCTTTCTTGTCTTCAGTCAGTGTGCCAGGGAGGGGTCAGCAGCATGGGCTGGTCCTGGGAATTCAGAGAGATATTCTGAGCTGTGCTGAAGCCTGAGCCAATTCACCTCCGCTGTCACTTGTTGCAGTGGGGATCCTGCAACATGCATATACCAAACCAGGAGTCCCGTGGAAAGGAAATATATATGGACAGACAGATTCTTGCTAGATGTTTCAGAGATGTTTATTTCTCCAGCCGCATGGCCGGAGCTCTGCCCAGGAACTGTTCCAGTCACGGGACCAAGGGTCCTTCTGCCCGCGCAGGGAACACAAACCAACCAATGGGAACGAAGCTGAGCAGGGACAGGGAAACCCCGTGTCTGTGCCCTCAGGGCCCCTCTCCCAGGGCTACACGGCGGGGGAGGGACCCCAACACCTCACCCGTTTTATTTTAATAAAAGGAGAATGAAAACAACTGGATAAACATAACAAGAACAGTTTCAAAACAAAACAAGCCACCCTCCTGAGTCTATAAATGTCCAAACAGATTCTGTGGAACATCTTAGGGCTGACAGAAGGGAGACAGAACTCTCTGAGCATGCTTTGTGGGGAAACTGAGGCAGGAGAGGGTTTAACTTCTTCCCTTCTCCTTTTCATCCCCCACTCGGCATTGGAAAGGGATTTTTGGGGAAACAGTTGGCAAAAGCATGGTTTTGTGAGGGAAACCATGGATGAAAAAACGGATTGGGAATACACTGGGGGTAATAGGACATAGGGTAAAAGGGAAAGGTGGGATTAGGAAAGGGAGACTGTAGGGGGGGACTTACAATAGAGATACTGTCTAACATGACTACGATTTTTTGCATATATACTGCCTTTTACAGGAACACCATCAGGCCCAGTGACCTGCAATGCTTGTAACCCTTTTCTACCTCGTATAATTTTGAATTCCACGACTTCTCCATCTCCCAAGCTTGGGATGCATTTTTCAGGGTTATTCTTTTTAACAGCCGTTCTATGCACGAATATGTCTTGCTGGTTGTCACACCTTGTTATAAAACCATAATTTTGCTTAACATTATACCATTTTACTATTCCTAAGATCTTAGGTACTATGATCTTTTCCTTTCTCTGAGTAGCTGCTGTTTTCTGTCTCGCTGCGTCTTTGCTCTCTCCTTTGGTCGCTCCCGTGTTGGAATTGTCAGGGCTGCTCGTGCCTGCGCGCTCTTCCCGGGGTCGCGTTCGGGGCTGCGCGGGCCGGGCCGGGCCGCGCCGCTCAGTTCTCTGTGCGTCGCCTCCTCTGGTCGCAGCTTCGCTGCCGCTGCCGGGCGCTGCACCCACATCTCGGCCGGGCCCCCGAGCGATGACCCCCCCGTGCCCTGCTCCGGCGCATGTTTCGGCTGGGCGCGGCTCCGCTCCACCGCCATCGCTGCCAGCCGCCGCCCGCGCGCCGCCCCTCTCGGTCGGGCGTTCACGGGGCTCGCTCCACCACGTGCTGCGCGGGGCCGTGCGGGCACTGCCGGGTCCCGCCGCTCCCGCCGCGCCTCGCTCCGCCACCGACACTGCGGCTCGCGTGGCTCTGCCCGCACGCGGGAACTGCCTCGCTGCTGCTCGCAGAGCGCTCGGTGCACGTGGCTTGGGCCGCACGGTCCCTGTGCCAGGCTTCCCTTCGCCAGGACACAGCTGACATTGCTCAACAGTCTCGGTAACTAAATAATATTCACGAAAATATTCTTCCATTGGCATATATTTTGACTCCAGTATTAACTGTGTCCAAACGGTTTTCCAAAAGCCCTTGGTAAGAATTAAATCCCAAGAAACATAGAAAAAGTTCTTAAACAACCATGCCAGGAAGTGTTTCAGTTCTTTTTGAGCTTGAATCAAGCTAAAATTTACAAATTGTTGTTCAAAAATCATTTTAAGTTTAAGATAAATGTCCATATGCAGCTCTGAGAGCCAAGAGTCTTCCCACCGTTCCTCCATAGTTTAGATATGGAATAGCAAAGCAAAACCAAGAAGAGGAATCCAGAGTTTCCAGGGTTTACTCACACAAATCAGTCGCTTAGGGATTGGGGATTGTTCTGCTCTCAATTCACCACCATTATGTTGCAGTGGGGATCCTGCAACACGCATATATCAAACCAGGAGTCCCATGGAAAGGAAATATATATGGACAGACAGATTCTTGATAGCTGTTTCAGAGATGTTTATTTCTCCAGCCGCATGGCCGGAGCTCTGCCCAGGAACTGTTCCAGTCACGGGACCAAGGGTCCTTCTGCCCGCGCAGGGAACACAAACCAACCAATGGGAACGAGGCTGAGCAGGGGCAGGGAAACCCCGTGTCTGTGCCCTCAGGGCCCCTCTCCCAGGGCTCCATGGCAGGGGAGGGACCCCAACAGTCACTGCTGCTCCAACCAGCTCAGCTCTGCCTGGATAGATGACAGTTCTGCCTCCAGCTGCAGCCTGGACACACACACACCCACAGATCTCTCAGAGTGTTAGATACAAAAGAAGATAAACTGTATTGATCCAAAACATCACTGAGCCTTGCCCGTGACCCAGGCATATTTACTGCCCTGTAATGGTTTCAGGATGACTAAAGCCTATGATGTGTTTTTCTACTCTGGTTTTTAAGACTTAGTAATACATAATGCATGTCAGAAACAGAAAATTTTGAATTATTAGGTATGGCATTTCAGGTTTCCCCAGGCTATGTAAAAATTAAATCAAAGTATGCTATGCTTTTCCCACAGTCAGAAGAAAGTCCCAAGGCAAAATCAGCCCCTCTAATCTACTTCTCTATTTCTACTATGTATTTTACAAATAATTTTTGCCTTATCAATTATTTTACAGATACTAAGGAAAGTCTGTGATGCATTATTGAAAAGAAAGAAGACTACTCATTTGTAGACTGATGTGTAGAAAGTGAACTACTTAATTGGACGTTTCTCACAGCCTGCCAAAATTCAATTTAATGAATATTTAATGACAATATAATGTAGCTATTTTTAAAAAGTAGATGATGACTGCAAAAAGAAAAAAAAACTTCACAAATTGGGACATTGGATTAAATGGACTGAACTGCAAAAAAAAGTAACAAAGACAGACGCATGAGCAAGAATTTATGACAAAAGAAAGGTAACATAAAATTAAATTTAAATAAAATATTAAAATACAAGGAACAGGTGGAGGAACATTAGAGCACCAAACTATTCTAATACAGCTGAACACACAGCCAGAATTTCTGCCTTAGGCACCTCCAGATTGGCCTCCAAGCAAAGAGAGCGAGAGCTCCACGGAGGCCCTGGCTAAGGCCGAAGCCCTGAGCGGCCTTCCCGAGCCAAGCAGGTAACAACAGGCGCTCGCATTGGCTCCAACAAGAAGAGACTCAGCTCATGCCTCCTGCCATTGCCCACCTAATCTAAGCATGTGCCTCAAGGCTGGCAGGCTACCCCCGGGCGGAGGAACGCGGCGGCAGGAAGCGACGGCACAAGGACGCCTGGCCCACAGACGGAGAAGACCGGCCCGAAAGGAAGAGGAGAAAGAGAGACGATGGAAGACGCCGATGACGCAGGAGGCTGCAGCAGGCCCAGAAGCCCAGGTATGCATGTGCCAGGCTCTGCTGCCCGCCTTTCTCTCCTCTGACTGCCCTGAGTCAGCCCAAGGCGCCGGCAAGGGCTGGCAGGGGCTGCTGCTGGGCAGGGCTTGGCAAGAGCTCCATGGCAGCTGTGCAGGGGCTCTGCAGCCCTTGGCTTCCTCCATGCCCACGTGCTGAACCTCTGCAGGAGGATGGCTCTGGGCGGGACAAAGGGGCCGAGGGAGAGGCTGTGAAGATGGGGCAGCTACAATGCCTCTCCCTCTGCTTCTCGGTGTAGCTGTCGAGAGCTGCACGTTGGAGATCAGATTTCCATCTCGACGCATCTATTGCAGAAGTTCTAGGTCCATGCCTAAGGAGGTAGGTCTCTTGCTCTTGGGAGAGGGAGATGCTGCTTCTTGCCCTCTTCCCCCACTCTGCTGCCCTGTGCCTCTTGCCTTGCCCGCTGTGCCACCTCTGTCCCCTCTGGCCATGCCGGGGTCCGTGCTGGCAGCGGGGCCGGGCCGAGCAGCGCTTTCAGCCCCAGGTCCCGGCTGGCCGCAGCTGACGGGAGCGGCGGGAACCGCCGGTGGCACCGGGCACCGTCCCCCTCAGGGGCCGCGGGGCTCAAGGCACCGGGGAGCCGCTGGAGGGCCGGGAAGGCGGAGGGCACCGGGGCTGCCGCAGGGACAGCGCCGCCCAAGGCCCCGCGCTGCTGAGCTGCTGCTGGTGCCTACGGCACTGAGAGGACGGTGAGGCGGTGGGGGCTGAGGGGAAGCAGCGGAGCTCTGCGGGAGCTGAGGGCGATGGTGGGGGCCGAGAGGACAGGGAAAAGGCACGGGCTGAGAGGGCCGGCGGGGCTCAGGGCACCCCGGACACTGAGGGCGATGGCAGCACTGGGGGGCCGATGGGCTTGGAGGGTCTGAAGGGACTGGGGGGCTGCGGGTGTGCTGAGGCTGTGGCGGGGCTGAGGGCACGCCGCAAGTGACTCGGTGTTCCCTTTGCTTCCCGGACCTCCGTCTGCTCGACGCTTCGCGAAGGGCCGCTCTGCGTGGGACCCAGCCACCGAGGGGGAGCGGGGGGGAAACGGGCCGGCCGCGTTCCCTCTGTACCTTGCCCTACCCCTAGATGTACGGGCTTATCATTGTGCCTGCACATGGTTACATCTCTGTCTGCCTCCGGCTCTGTCTCAGCACGTACGGAGAGCTGCCCAGCTCTGTGTCTTTAGTTATGGGGGCGTCGAGGTGTAGCTCGGTACGTTGGTAATTGCACCCTTCTGTGCCGGCTCGCCTTGTGTATAGCCATTTGTGTCCAGACGTCAGTAGATTTCCAGAACGCAGATTGTTCTGTTTGTCCGTGGATCCATTTGTCCGTAAACACACATTGCACTGCACAGTTTGGTTTGAATTGCTGTGTAAAGCTGCGTGGCGTTGGACAGTTTGGTTGCAGCTTTGTGGGCTATTTAGAGAGTGCCTTGGATGTTTGTCACTGTCTCTCCATCCGTGGATCTGGATAGGCACCACTTTGTAAGCTGTGGGTCATTAGGTGGTGTGAACTGGAAGTGATCTGTGTCACTGTCCAGGGAGTCAGCAGAGATGTAGCCATGTGCAGCAAGCCTGGAACAGAAGTTGTTAATAGTACTGAAGAAGCGCGGGTAGCAGAAGCTGTAATAAATTCCCTTTTTCAACTGCAGGTGCCTTTGGTGCCCTGGTCTCTAGGCAGCGCCCGTGTAGCAATCTGCAATCGGGGCAACTTTGAAAGTGAAAGGGCTGTTGCTTTGCGGCATGGGGAGCAACTAGGAGACATGCGCCTTAGGGTGCAGGAGGCTTTTGGCAAGAGGTGCTGATGGGGGCTGGGGGCAAACAGGCAGGCATGCCCTGCAGATCCCCCCAGTTGCCTAGAGGCGAGCCAAGAAACCATACGAGGGTTCGGGCAGGCGGCGGAGCCACAGCATCCCAGGAGAAGGTGCTGCAAGGGCCTGCTAAGGAGAGCTCCGGTTGCCATTGAGACACTGGGCAAAGGACAGAAAGCCCCAGTCCAAGAGGGCATCTCACTTTCTCCAGGATAGCCCAAGCCCAAGCCGTTTATGCTCCTAGGCCTATCTCGTGTCCCGCTTTTGGGTGCCAAGCATGTGCAAATCACCTGCCCACCAAGAGCCGCCCTTGAGTTTTAGCCTTGGCCTCCAGAGCTGGAGGCGACCTCCTGCTGCCGTGGCGGGCACTGTGAAGGCAGCAGATGTGCTGCCTGAGAAGGTCGGCTACGGGCTCTCCGGCAAGCAGGGGCACCCTCCAACCCCGTGCCATGGACGCGTCCTGTCAGCGCTTGGAAGAGATGGGACATCCCGGTGCCAGCTGGGACCCTTTGGACAGCCTTGACTCGCGCTTCGGGGCGTGCAAAGGAGCAGCACCGTACAGATGATGGGCGGAAGTGCTGTGGCCTTTCCCCCGAGCTGCATCCTGCCCCCTATGTATCACATCATGTTCATGACATAATGGTATGATGATTTCTTAGTTTATTAAACATTTTAATGTACAAAAGTTGTTTAACTGCATACTTCACAGAGAATATGATATTGTTACCAGCATCTTATTTCTGCATGCTTTTTGTTTTGGTTTTTTTGTTTGTTTGGTTGGTTGGTTTTGGTTGGGTTTTTTGTTTGTTTTTTGGGGTTTTTTTGTTTGGTTTGGTTTGGTTTGGTTTGAGTTTTTTTGGTTTTTTTCTCTCCATTCTACTCTATTGTTTTCTTTGCAAAGTGCCTTACTCCTTTTCCCTTTTCCTCTGACTGTGTTACATTATCAGCTTAAATGCACTGCTTTTTTTTTCAATCCTGTCCTGAAAACACGCATCACTGAAAAGTTCCCCACTCTTTGCAGAAATATAAGTGACTCTACAAGTCCAAATGCCATTAGTGACAGCTGGATAATCAGTCTGCACGTCATGCAGGAGGATTTGAGCTGTGGAGGACATGACTGGACCTCATGCTGGTCTCTGATTATAGTCATTTTTTTTTAAACCACATACCTGAAAAGCTGCTGCTTCATTTCTGTATCTGCTGCAATCTCCTATTTTTTTTTAAGTCAGTCTTTACTCATTCACCTGGAATGATCAGCAGGGTCAGTTCCTCTTATTTTCCATCCTCCTTTCTGAAAGGCACAGCAAATTAACCTAACAAATAGATTTTTGGCTCACCTGTACTGAGAAAGTGACCAAAGGAGAACATGGGTGTCAAGCCACCAATGTCCTTTCAATAACTTCAGCCTGGCATGGAGTTAGGTTACGGTTGTTCGGACAAGTCTCTTCTGAACCCAGCAACTGCTACTGTATGCTGCTCCAGTGGCATGTCTTTACAGCGAACTGCAAATTTCAGAAGTGTAAAAATTTTGAGAATTAGGAAATTATTCATGCGCTGGCACATATTTTCTAATTCTTGATCTGCAGTGATTGTTATAGTATGCCCTGTATGTATTTCTACTAATGCAAAGGTGGTGTCTCAAGGTGAAGATCTTTCTAACAATTGTCTTCACAGGATTAACCATGTTTTGTACCTTCCCAAACTTCTTAAATGTATTTCCTTTAAATCTGTTTGTATCTCTTCTTATCCTTTATCATGAAAAATGATAGAGTGCACAGTATACATCGTTACTGCTTTTTATACTTCTTTACTTTAGCCCAAGCCAACAAATCTTTTCTATTTGCTGACAGACAACAGACAGATAACACAGTATCACTTTGAGAAAGCAACATCAAACTGATCACAGCATTTCACGTGAGGAATTCTCTGTGTATTCTCCTGTATAGAGAAGGGATATTTGTACTGAAACATTCATAAATAACTATAAATTTTTTCCTTATTATGTTAACTTAATGCCCAAGACTGGGGAAAAGCGGTAGAACTACTTTTCCAGTTTGATTTTATAAGGATATTTCTTCCAAACAATAACAGCATCTGAAACTATGTATCAAACTATTCTTGATTTTTTTCCCCCATTACCCTTTTAAAAACATTTTAATGTTATTTCAGAATACTTCTTTCAGCATGCCTTCATTTACCTCCATCTCTTATCAACTCATCTGACTTCACTGGGTGTTCCTGAGTTGCTTCACAGATTTCTTTGACTTTGCCTATCCAGTAAAACTATGTATTATCTGAAAAATCTGTTTTCTTGTTGATCACATATTTTATCTAGTGATAGATAAATATATTGGGCAACATCACTTTTAGCGTGCCACAAAAGCGCAATGCTGAAAACAATCCAGGAACAATCTCTTGCCCAATTTCTTATTCAGGACAGTCATACTCTACTCCTGTGTGCAGTTAGTTTGCAGAATATAATCTTAACAGAGATTTTGTCAAAGGCTTTTGAGTCAATAATTATAGCTGTCAGTGGTCCATTGTCCACAGTTTGGAGGCTTCAAAAACAATTACTGTGACTGTAAAGGTATGTTTCTTCTCTCAAACACAGATGATTTAGAAACAAGGATGATGTAGTATTTTATATTTTTTCACTATTTCAAAATATATACATGACGGCACAAAGAAAGTTCACTGAAAAAAATTTACCTACTACGTTTAAAATAAATTACTAAATTACTATTTTACTGTTTTAAGAGATCTGTACTAGTTCTGTTCAGATCAGTCTGTCTTTCTATTAATTCTTTTACATTTTTAATGAATTCTTGGGTGACTGTTGTGAAAGACTAAAGCATTAAAAAAACATTCCACAAGTTCTCAGTCGCTCTTTCCCAAATTGCAATAGAAGTGTTTCTCCCTTTTCCTCACTATGTATACAACCTGCAGGACTAACTTTAGAGAGCAACAGCTGCAGTTCTTTGGGTCAGCTTGGGGTCATTTTTCCCACAGAGATGGAGCCATAATGACATGACTCCACATGAAATGCTTCAGAGGCAAATTCAGGCAGAGAGTGAAATTGATGTCACCCCAGGTCTAGCATTTTTCTGAAGCCTTGCTGCCCTGCTCCATTTCTGAGTTAACTGCCAGAGCCAGTTGTCCCACCAGCAGCCAACACGCTACAAGAGGAGCCCTGCTGTCTGGTCAATATGCTCCCAAGCAGCCATGCTGCCAATTTGTCCCTTTTTAATGTAGAATAGCTATGAAAAGCCATGCTATGATTTGACAGGGGAGAAAATCATATAGTATCAATATAAATTCTATGTTGAAACAGTTATTCTGTTCTGTTATCTTTCTGTGTTAACAGAAAGGAAAACAATATAGACCAGCAGGCCGACAGTTTTTGGAGAGTTTCTATAGAAAATTCTCAGCTGCCTCTAATTCCTCGACTTTCATTGTATGTCTGACGGCATTGTATCCTCTAAAATGGTATATTCTTTTTGGATCTTTGCCCAGATAATCTAAAACCTTCCATTTCTGAAAAATTAGTTTTACTGGAGCAAGGGAACTTCTGAATAAAAAGTTCAGATTGAAATTTAGAAATCACAGGTTCTGGGATGACAGAATTGAGCATGAAAAGTCATCTATTGACACAGATAGAAGAATCTACAAGCCTTGCAGGATTATCATCAGTTGTCTCAAGCCATGTAGAACTTAGCATGGTTAGATAACAATACATTTTTTAGTGGTTTGGTGACCTAAGGTCTTAGAGAGCCCAGTGTTCATGCAGAGGCCGTCATACACTCATTCCAACATAGCAGGCATGACTACAAGATGTAGTATGTTCAGTGAAATAATAAAATAGGCTAGCTTTTCAAATCAGTATGAAAAATAAGACCATGCTATTCTTTTATTGAACATACCATATCTGGTAAAGTCAGTATTAACTACAGCTTTTACAATCTCATGTTTAAACTCTTAAAGATATGGTAGAGGAGAAAAAGAGCAAACTGAGAGCAAACAGCATCGAGAATCTCTCTATTTTGTACCCTACAGATAGATCAGTTTTGCTTTCAGTGAGGACATGTCTTTTATTTGTGAGTCCTAAGGAACCACACAATAGAGACATTGAGTAGGTAACACATTAGTTAGATCAGAAGCTTTTTGCAGGAACGTAATGCTCTACAGGAAGGAAAATTTTAACCACACGCTGTTCAACAAACTTAGTGAAATGATTTTACACACATATATTTAAAGTTACTTATTTGCTGCAACTTACTTATGCCTTCCTTTCTTTTTTTATGTAAAGAACCCCAAAATCCTTTCAGAATTCTCTCTTGTATGTCCTTTTGTTGTTTATTAGACAGCACTGTAACTCTGTAGACGATTGAAAGTTTAAAAACCAACATATTTGGATGTTGTGGCTGATATTAAAAAAATTAATTGTATTACACTCCTCTGAATTATTTTTCTGCAATGTGCCTTAATAGCACAAGAAATTTTCATTCAAAAATGGTATCTAAAATGCCAGTATACAGCTATATTCCTGTTCTTACAGAGTTAGACTTTTAAAAAGACATGATTATAATGAGCCATATATGTGCGACTTGGAGCAAATCTTTTTTGACAATGGCTAAGTATTTTCAGTTTGAAGAAATGCAGTTGTTGTCCTGCAAATGCAGTCTCTACTTTTCAGTATTTTTTCTTTTTAGAACAATACTCTCTTAACAAATATTCTTAAAGTACTTGGATGATACTGCACTATGGCTTCAGAAACCAAAAGAATCTGTCAGTTCACATCTCATAAGGCAACTTATTGTGGATAATTATAAAGGTACATAACGTCAAGGCAACTCATTATAGTGTCAAGACACTGTCAATTTACAAATGTCACCCTTTTAAAATTAGAAATAAACAAAAACAGGTAGTAACAAATAATTACAACAATTACAATACAATTTTTACACCAGGTAGTAAAAATAATTACTATACAGGCTTTTGACTCTTCAAAGATTTTAAGCTACTTAGGGTTATGGAGGCTCTAGCTATCACACACAGATAAACATTATGGTAACATTACCACAGAATCCCAGAGCTCCCAGACTCATTCAGCCAGAGACTGTGCCCAGTTTGGCCACAAGTGGTTTTAATAACACAGGGAGCTTTTTGCAGGCAGTCAGTGAGCAGGGCTGTACTAAATGCTGTTTGGGTTTGCTTTCAGGATTCTGCCTGGTATGACAGGATTCCTTGAAAGTCAGAGTACAAGAACCCTGTTTGGCTTGACCTCAGTTTCTCTGTTGGATGATTAAAAGAGAATGTATAGAGAAAGCCTAACCCAGTGCCTACTGCAGTTGGTAAAAGCACTAAAAATCTAAATATTTAAATATTTAAATATCATTAAGTGTGGGGGTGGGGGGTAGGGGAAGAAGAACAAAAGGAGGAAGGGAGGAAGGCAGGAAGGAACTGCAGGATATTTTCAAACATTCCAGATTTCACCAAGAGGGCTGAGACTATAAGAATGAAGTCTCAGAGGGAGGAGCAACTATGACTTCATTACTTTCAGTGGGAATGTAATAAGGAGACACTTGGCTGGTAATGGCTATGCTTGTTCTTTAGAAAAAATGTCTTGATCACTGAAGAAAATAGTGAATGGAATTGACTGAAAGAAAAAATTTAGGCAGAAAAACAAGAGAGAACTGGAGGCGATCAAAGTAAAGAGAATTAACTGTCTCTCTTTCTCCAGAAACGTAAAAGAGGAAAATAGTAAAAGAACAAGGAAGTAAAATTACAAGGAAACATAAAAGTAAAAATGTTCATTTTTTTGAGTATGCAACTTGAGAAACAGGAAAACAGATAGCTACCATCAAAAGGTAATAGTTAGAAAGTGACTAGAAAAATACAAAGGAATAAGGGAGGTGGCAAACATCACAGTAAAAAACTTAAGTGGCAGGGGAGATGAAATCACATATATTCCAATGTAAGGTTCTTTGGTCAAATAATCGCCAGCTGAACCTTTTGAAGGTCAGATTTTAATTCCCTCAATCTGCAAAGAGTGACACCCTTATATAGCTTTATATTCATCAATAGGGTAATCCTCTGGCCTCAGAAAGGCTACAGCCTCACATGAATTTATGCAAGTAGATATGTACAGAACCAACAGACTATGGAGGAAGCAGGAAAAAAGTTTGTTCTATACTGTCTTTGGAGGAACAACTTTTGCAAGAGTTCAGGTGTCTGATGTCTAAGTAGATGCAGGGAGTGATGGTAAGGTGCATTTAGAGCATTGCACATGGTGTGAGAAGACTGAGGAGTTGTCAAGTAGAGTATTAGTGAATAATGGGGTTTCTTTCTGAAGTAAATTCACATTAACTAGCAAATACCTTCCCATGATAGCTGTATAGTGGTTTGACTTGGTGAGATTAAAAGCAACTACCAAAGGAATTTATTTGCCTTAATCACTAGATTTAAGTTTCTTACTATGATAATAGCATTTTAAACCTGTTTAATACATAAAGCAAATAACGCTTCATCCTAAACTTATTAGAAAAATCAGATCATTAATGGGAGGAAGAGCAGAAGTAATGATGCTTAAATGCTTTCCAAGGATCAGAGGCATAACATGAAGCTAAAGTTTCATGTGGGCTTAACATGATGCCAGAGATGGAAGTAGGCACATGAATGAGCTGTTGCTGCTGACTTGCACCTACCACATGCTTGGTGACCAGGAATGCTGCCAGACTGAAGCCCAGGTGGGCAGGGAATGGCAGGTGGGAAAGTGGTCAAAAGTCAAGCATGGTGAGAGAGCAGGCTGGTGTGGGGAGCATTTAAGCACTGGGGAAAGGGCTGGAAAGGCTTAGACAACAAAGAGATCTGCAGGATATCCACTCCTGTCCATGAATACTTCGCTTCCTGTGGGTGATCCCATTGTAAACCACCAGGTGTGACCTCCTTCCATGGTGTCACTGTAGGAGCAGAAACCTCTTCAGGGACCCACTGGATGATACAAAGCCTGAGGAGAAGGATGGGCAGCAGTTTGGAAGGAGTTCTGCTGAATTCCTTCACCCCTCTGCATGGGTAGCCATCCTTAGAGAGGAATGAAATAGACTCATCACTCCATAGAGACCTGCTTTCAACCGTAGAGGAATTCCTTGTGGAACAGGGGCATAGGATACTCCAGGAGGGCTTGGGCATCCCAGGGCTGTTGCACAAGTACCCCTGACGGGGCCTCAGGCTGAAGACAGGCTTGCAAGGCACCTGCTAGCCGGCAGCCTTGAACAGCCTTGGGAAAAGGCACACACTGGTCAGCTCCCCCGCTGCTTCGAGGCTTTCTCATGGGAAAGGGGCGTGAACTTTGAAAAAGTCTAACTTGGTGAAGGTAAACAATAAAACGGGAGCACGATGCTCAAATCGTATCGGTGTTCGTGTCGTGTCTCTGGCTGGATTACCCTGC
>NW_024581095.1:596326-666603 GCF_017639235.1 Corvus kubaryi | reverse complement strand
CCCCCCCCCACTAAATTCAACTCTCATTACTCAGGGCTGGTTTGCTGTGGATTATGGAAATGTGCAAGGCACTTAGGGTAAAAGTGGATCTGAAATCATGTATGAACCAAAGATTCATATACCATCCTGTAGAGGAATTCCTTGTGGAATATAGGATACCACAGGAGGGCTTGGGCATCCCAG
This sequence comes from Corvus kubaryi, assembly GCF_017639235.1. Lineage (NCBI taxonomy): Eukaryota > Metazoa > Chordata > Aves > Passeriformes > Corvidae > Corvus > Corvus kubaryi. The sequence goes on along the minus strand of NW_024581095.1, from coordinate 666,420 downwards.
GGCTGTTGCAGAAGTAACCCTGATGGGGCCTCAGACTGAAGACAGGCTTGCAAGGCACCTGCTAGCCGGCAGCCTTGAACAGCCTTGGGAAAAGGCACACACTGGTCAGCTCCCCCGCTGCTTCGAGGCTTTCTCATGGGAAAGGGGCGTGGACTTTGGAAAAAGTATAACTTGGTGTAACCGAATAATAAAACTGGAGCATGATGCTCAAATCGTATCCGTGTTCGTATCGTGACTCTGGCTGGATTCCCTTGCTCCCGGGACCCCCCCCCCCGCTACACATGGCGCCCGAACGGCAGGGACCCGGGTGACTTTTGCTTCAGGCAGGTTCGCTTCAATGCAGTAAGTCTTCGAATTTCATCGTATCGGTGTGGCGGAGCCAGGGGAACCAGAGCGGGTGGCCCCGAAGCCAAGTAAAGCCGGGGGCCCGGTCTCAAAGCAGGATAGCCAGCCGGAGGATAAGTCCCGAAGCCGAGTAAAGCCGGGGGCTAAACCTCAAAGCTGAGTGGCCGGAGACCGTATCTTCGTGCGGCCTAGCGAATACCCGCAGCACAGAAGCTATGGATTACGAGGCGGGGACTCGACTCCTAGCTAGCATCCTCTCTAGGAGAGGTGAGATTGTGAAAGACCATGATCTGAATGCCCTCATTATGTGGGCCCGGGAACATGGGTGTGTGGAATGCACTTCGCGTTTGTTCTCAGTCGAAGCGTGGGGGGAAGTTGGAAACGAACTGTGGCTGTCCACGATTGAGGGAGGAAAGGAAGCTAAAGAAGCTAAAGCCCTCGGATTAATCTGGAGGGCAGTAACTGGCACTCTCGCAGAGATGAACACAAAGAGGACAGTGGCCGCGGCTGCCATAGAGGCTTTAGAGGGCAGCAGCTCTGGGAAGGGAACAGACGGGGGTCTTACAGAAAGGCGGTCAGAGAACAGAGCAGAGTCCAAGGTAGCACGGTTCTTCGGGCTGGCTGCGAAAAGACCGATTAAAGACAGCAGCACCCGTCCGCTCACTGCGGGAGTTGCTGGACTCAGCAGGGCAGAGTCCGATGTCTGAGAGAGAAATGGCTGCGAAAGCGGGAGCAGAGCCGCCCAAGTCAGGGGGCAGGGCACAGGTGGGCCAAGGAGACACAGGCAGTCCTGGTGCCTGGCTGAAAGGGGCAGAGCAACGGAGCGGTCCTAACTCCCAGACGAAAGCAGCAGAGCGTAACCCCCATCTGCCGAACAGTGCAGCAACATCCGGCAGTGAAGCAGCTTCTGCGGTTTTGTCACCTGCAGAGCCAGAGCCAGCCAGGGCTGCTGGGGGTCAGCCCCAAGAGGGGGAGAAGCACCAAGAAACGATGCAAGAAGTAATCAAGAAGCTTTCTGACTTATCTACACGGCAAGACGCGCTAGAGTCCAAAGCTTGTGATGTTATGCCGTCAGCATCGTGGCGTCCCGTGGCCCCACCGGTCAAGTTAGCACTCAGAGCTCCTACGTTCCCATCGGGAGTATCAAGCACAGTGCCTACAGCCCCTCCCTTCTCGTGAGGGGAGGTGCAGCCATCATTTCCATCAGCCCCGATGGAGAGGACTGACCCATTTCGAAGGAGATGTAATGGGGTTATCCATGATGCAATCATTGAGGGTGATTGGCAAGCAGTGAATGCCCTTGCTTGCCCTGTACAGATACAAGGGGACACTGCACAGTGGGAACCCCACGACTGGAAGATCTTGCAGCAAGCCAAGCAAACGGTCACCACGCATGGCTTGCGGTCTGAAGCTACACGAAGCATTCTGCAGTTTATCTTTACAGCAGATGTCCTGTGTCTTAATGATTGCATCAGCATCGCACAATTGTTGTTAACCCCTTCACAGTTCCTGCTCTGGGAGTGAATGTGGAAACAGCTAGCACAAGAAGAAGCTGGCAAACATCAAAGTGACACACAGGACCCACTGTATGCACTCCAAGCTGACATGCTAGCTGGGAGCAGAGCTTACGGGGTGACAGTAACGCAGCTGACCATGCCCGTAGTCATTCATCAGTCGTCACAGACTCTTGCCCATAAAGCCTTGTTGTCAGTACCTGAAAAGAAGAAGTCTCCCCCGTATGCAGCAGTCCAACAGGGGCTGTCAGAGCCATATGGTCAGTTCATCGACTGTTTGTCAGCAGCCTTAAAGGATGCAACTGAGCTCTCTGAAGAGCTCCAAGAGCAAAAGTTCCGGACCCTTGCCTTTGAAAATGCCAATAGGCAAACTAAGACAATTCTTGCCACGCTGCCCCAAGGAGCAGGTGTAGATGAGATGCTCATACGTGCTACCCGTGCAGAACAGTCATCTCAAACGGCTGCTTTTACTGCAACACTGCAGAATGTGCTGCAAAAACAGGGACATGTCATCGCCGCAGCACTGACTGGAGGGGCGCAAAAGAAAAAAGGGGTGAAGGCTGCTGGCCCACCTCCTGGTCCCCAGACAGGTAAAGTGATCTGTTTTCGATGCAGTGAAGAGGGGCACCTGAGGCGCACTTGCCAGAAACCGGTGTGGTGCCATAACTGCAATTCCGGCAACCATGCCACCATGGCATGCCGTTGTGCAGGAAACGGCCAGCGCAGCGCAATGGGGTCTCACACCAGGACACAAATGAGCGCCCCAAAGGCTCACGAGTCGAGTACAACCCCGGTGGTTTCCTTCACCAGAACCAGCCAGCCACCCGAGGGAGCCTCGGAGTGGACGTGGCAACCTCAATAGAAGTCACGTTGACGGACGGCCAGGTCACCCTGATCCCAACTACAGCCAGGGGCCCCCTGTCATCAGATGGCCCTCGTCTGGGTGGCCTGCTCGTGGGGCGGTCATCAACCAGCCGGCAGGGAGTAGTGCTGCTGCCTGGAGTCATCGACGCCGACTACACCGGTGAAATTAAGATCATGGCCTACGCGCTGCAACCACCCGTGACTATCCCACAGGGCAGTCGCATTGCCCAAATCGTCCCCATTCCCCTAATGATCAACGGGGGAACCAGCAACAGTGTCCGCAGAGACCACGGTTTTGGGTCCTCTGGGTTTGACGTGTTTTGGACATTGAACTTGGCCCAGAGACCTCAGCGGCAAGTGATCCTGTGAAAGGGGGCAGAAGCCATCAAAGTACAGCCACTTTTCGACACAGGTGCTGACGTTACCATGATCAACCAAGCAGTATGGCCACCTGGTTGGGGACTGGAAAAACCAGCAGCCACGCTGATAGGGGTGGGAGGAACACAAATCCCCCAAGTAAGTGCAACCCCAGTTACCCTAGAATTTGAGGACAATCAAGCCATTGTGTGTCGCCCCTATGTTATGAAGCTGCCTCAGACCCTGCAAGGCCTGATCAGACGTGACATCCTTGCGCAGCTAGGCCTTGTGCTCACCACAGACCAGCATTTATGCTGATGGCCACTGCCGATCAGCCGCCCATATGGGCTCTCACCTGGTTAACAGATGACCCTGTTTGGGTCAAGCAGTGGCCAGTAACGGGCGAAAGGCTGAAGATAGTATAACACCTTGTTGCAGAACAGCCAGCAGCAGGACACATCAAGCCATCGGTCAGCCCATGGAACACCCCCATCTTTGTGATCCCAAAGAAATCAGGAGAATGGCGCCTCCTCCATGACCTTCTCCAAGTGAATGCGCGCATGCAAGCTATGCGGGCACTGCAGCCTGGGCTACCAGCTCCTACAATGATTCCAGAAAGATGGAAAATCACTATAATTGACTTAAAAGACTGTTTTTTACAATCCCACTGCATCCTAAGGACACGGAATGTTTTGCCTTTACAGTGCCCACTAAGAATCGCAGTGAGCCTGCTAAGCGCTACAAGTGGGTTGTCCTACCCCAGGGAATGAAAAATTCCCCCACACTGTGTCAGCTATATGTTGACTGAGCGCTCCATCTGATTCGACGACATTACGCAGAGGCACTCATCTACCACTACATGGATGACATCCTGATAGCTACTGCCACAGAGTTCTCAGACCAAGAGATGCAATGGGTCAGAGAACACTTGCATAAGACTGGATTAGAGATTGCCCCCCAGAAGATCCAGCGGACTGCACCATGGAAGTACCTGGGCTGGCTCATATCAGATTCGCAAATTAGGCCCCAAAAGATCGAGCTACACACAGAAATCTCCACGCTCTATGATGCACAATGGCTGTTGGGAGATCTGCAATGGGTCCGCAGGGTTGCGGGAATCACGAACGCCGACCTCGCCCCCTTCCTGCCATGGCTGCACGGAACGAACGCTGCCGAACCTCGAGAATGCTCCCTGGACCAAGCAGCAGCTCTTGCCAAAGTCACAGATAAGCTGCGGCACTCATGGGTATCATGCAGAAAAGAAGGAGTCCCACTTGCCATCCTTATCACCCTGATCGGTGCAGCAGGTTCACATGCCGTCATCCATCAATGGCAGAAGAAAAAGGGGGAGGACATCCGGATTCTTGAATGGATCTTCCCACTGACTCAGCCACGCTTCAGACTGCAGTCCAGGGTAGAGCAAGTGGCGTTTTTAAACTGAAAGAGTCATGATTGAGTGGTGGAGCTGGACGGCAGAGAGGCAGAGAACATCAGTATACCAGTCCGAACAGGGGACTTGGTGTGGATGCTACGCCATGCGGAGGCACTGCAGGAAGCTCTGCTCGGATTCACCGGCGTGGTTCATAACAAGCGCCCACAGAGAAGGCTGGGGCAGTTGCTTGGGGCTATGAGTGGCTGGACCGTGCGCTGAATGTAGAACGGCCGGTACTAGGGCGCACAGTGTTCATGGATGTGGGGAGGAAGACAAAGCCTGTGCGTGGAAAGAGAATGACCGCTGGAAGACTCATGTCATAGCAGGAGAACCGGCCGACAGCCTGCAAACACTCGAACTGCGCGCCGTGATATGGGCCTTACAACAGTGGTCAAAGGAACCGGTGAATGTAGTCAGCGATTCCCTATATGTCGTTGGAATAGCCCAATGGATCCATGATGCAGAAATTCAGAGTACTAACAACGAACATCTGGGCAGACTGCTTATCACATTGAGGCATACCCTGCAACAATGGACACACCCCTACTGTATCCTGCACGTTCGGAGCCACCAGTGGAACATCGGGCTGGGAGAGGGCAATGCCCGTGCAGATGAGGCGGTGACCTGTGCCCCCACAGTGCATCTCCCACCTGCGAGCTCTTTTGAGCAAGCCAGATGTAGCCATGATTTGTTCCACCAAAACGCAAAATCCCTGTAGAGACAGTTTAAGATCCCGCTGATAGAAGCAAAGGGCATAGTGAGGGCTTGTCCCCACTGTAGCCATCACGGCCCGGGGTTGGGTGTGGGAGTTAACCCCAAGGGTTTGAAAGCCCTCGAACTCTGGCAAATGGATGTCACTCACGTCCCTGAGTTCGGCCGACAGCGCTATGTCCATGTAACCATTGACACCTTTTCACACTTCCTGTGGGCTACTGCTCAGACAGGAGAGAAGGCATTGCATGTGGAGTGGCATCTGCTCTCTTGCTTTGCAGTAATGGGGGTACCCAAAAAGATCAAAACTGACAATGGGCCAGCATACATCAGCGGTCACCTAGCAAAATTCACGCAGCAGTGGGGGGTAGAACATATCACGGGGATCCCACACTCTCCCACCGGTCAGGCAGTGGTAGAGAGAGCCCATCGTACACTGAAAGAATATCTGGGCCGACAGAAAGGGGGAGAGATGGAACCAAGTAAGCGATTAAGCAAGGTACTGTTTACATTGAACTTCCTCTCTCTGGCTGGAGATAGGGAGGAGCCTCCGGTGGCAATCCATCATCAGACAGTTCATAGGGGAGTTGAGCAGGCCCTTCCAGGCATAAGTGTGTCATACTGTAACCCTCGAACGGGTTTGTGGGAGGGTCCCAGCCCAGTGCTATTTAACGGCCGAGGATATATGTGTGTTTCCTCCTCAGAAGGACCATTGTGGGTGCCCAGTAAGTGGTGCCGTGCTACGCATGCAGGACCCCGAGGCGAGAAGGCGCAGGCAGCATCAGCTCCTGAGGAAAGTGGCGCCACTACTTCAACAGCTGGAACTCCGGGACCTCCGTCCCAAGAAGCCTTGGGAGAGGCTGCAGACGTGGCTGAGTGAAGGAGCTGAGGACTTGCCAGATCCACCACTCTCCGTAGCAGGAGAGATAGCGAGACCCTGGGGCGAATCTAACAGCTGCCCTAGGTGGTTGCTAGTGACTTGTGGTGGGTGTCGGGGAACCCTCTCCAAAGGCAAAACCAAGAAGGAGAGTTGCATAAATTTTTGGGTATAGCACCAGACACAGAGGTAGAGTGAGAAATTGTTTTTTGACTGTCTTGAGACAGGAGCATTAGCGGACATTTTCAATCATCTGTCTGCCCATTTAGATCAAGTGAAAGCAGTCAATTTAGCTAGCATCTATGTTGTTACTTGGTGTTTCGGCAGCCAGGGCTCACGCTGTTTTGCATAAACTTGCTTGCTGGGAGAGGGATAAGTTAAACATAACTTCGCAGATGCTTGATGAGTTAAGCGTAGATGTTACTAGTGTTAGACATACAGTATTACAAAATCGAGCAGCCATTGATTTTCTACTACGAGCTCACGGCCACGGCTGCGAAGAGTTCCAGAGTATGTGCTGTATGAATCTTTCTGAACACTCTGTCCCAATTCACAAGCACCTCTCTGACCTCCAGAGGGCCCTACACATCCTTCAGGAGACAGACGACCCTATTGGAGATTGGCTTAAGGGTCTGGGTATCACCAGATGGCTGTGTACCTTGGTAGTAGAAGGCTGCCGATTGTTATTTGTAGTTATATTAGGTTTAATAATACTTGGGTGTATTTTGTTTTGCCTTAAAGCGGGGCTGCGATAGATCATCGACCAGACCTGGGTTGCCCAAAAAGAAAACAGGGGATGTGTAGAGGAATTCCTTGTGGAATATAGGATACCCCAGGAGAGCTTGGGCATCCCAGGGCTGTTGCACAAGTACCCCTGACGGGGCCTCAGGCTGAAGACAGGCTTGCAAGGCACCTGCTAGCCGGCAGCCTTGAACAGCCTTGGGAAAAGGCACACACTGGTCAGCTCCCCCGCTGCTTCGAGGCTTTCTCATGGGAAAGGGGCGTGGACTTTGGAAAAAGTATAACTTGGTGTAACCGAATAATAAAACGGGAGCACGATGCTCAAATCGTATCCGTGTTCGTATCGTGACTCTGGCTGGATTCCCCTGCTCCCGGAACACCCCCCCCCCGCTACACCATCCCATTCATGTTATGACAAGAGGCAGTGACAAAGGCACTAGACACATTAAGCATCTAGTCTCACTTTGACTTCTGTGTTCTAATTGGGTCCATAAAAAGCAAGCACATATCTGCCTTTCTGGCAAGATAACCACCATGGCAGAGGACTGCTATTTTGAAATTTCCAGTGGTCCCTCTACCATTCTCACTGAGGCTGCTATCTGTTAATTTTCTTCCATTTCTGTGTGTTGGTTTTTTGGTTTTTGTTTGGGTTTTTTTCCTAGCTGCAACCTTGGCTGTGACTAATTCAGTAAGAAATAAAGACAGCAAAAATGTGTAATTTGCTCTCTTCTATTGATTTGGACAAACAAGACTAGTCTGCAAATGCTTCCATCATCACAATCAGAATTATAATTTCTCTTTTTCGTTTTCAGTGACATTTTGTGTCAAACCTATCACAAATTCCCCATGGTATTTTGAAGACAAAACTGCAGTAATGGCTTTGGAAGAGCATGACATCCATGTAATATTGTTAACTATCTATGACGTTGCCAGCTGCATTTGCCCATTGCTTCTGATACTTAACCTTTACTCTCCTTCTAAAAATTGAAAGTGCTTTTCAAAGATGTGTTACAGCATGATCAAACAAATTTAGATAAGGCTGACACTGACAGTTTCTTTGTTTGGCATTGATTTTTCCCAAACAGAAATCCTATTAAAGTTAAGCAAAAGGCATTTTTCTCAAGTACAGTTTTAGCACTCCTGTTGATTGAATTGAAAAGTCTATACTAATCAGCACAGACCTTGCTGTAAATAAACATGAAATATTGTACAGCTTTAGAAAGTTTCTTGCCACAAAAACCCCACAAACTGGATAAAATAGCAGTGTGTATATCTCTGTCATGCAAGTTATCCATGTTTCTTCTCTTTTTGCTGGGAAAATGGAAAAACCAGCCTTGGTATAAATTAACCAGATTGTGCCCTCAGTGTTTCTGTCCATTGGGAGAACATGTTGTGGTGGAAGTCATAAAAAATCTCAAGGTGGAAGAGACCCATAAGAATCACTGAGTTCAGCTCCCTGCTCCTTCCAAAACACTCCCTGAACTCTGCCAGGCTTAATGCCATGACCACTTCCCTGGGTAGCCTGTTCCAGTGCCTAATATGATCCAATTACTGAGAGATGCCTCTGCCCAAATTAAGGTGCAAATGAGACCATATGACAAAGTCAACAATATGGATTTAATTGAACAATAAAATGTGAGGTGGAGAGACAGAAAGAAATAGAGAAGAGAGGAGGGAGAGAGACAGATAGATCAAGCAGAAGATAGTCACCACTCGAGGATCCAGTGGGATCCTGTTGGTCCTTAATCACACTGGGCTTCTCAGTGGTGGGAGTCCTGAGGTCGTTCAAAATTTTCACTACTTATATGTTTTAGCAAACAAAGAAATTAATTAATTAATTAGTGCTCACTGGTGTTATGCCCCAGTGTGCTTGGCAGGTTTGGGAGAGTGTTGTTTGGTTTACTCTGGGCAGTGTGCAGGAGAAACAACAAAATTCTCAGGAGATTCAGTAACAAACTTTTACTTGCAAACTTTGGAACATTATGGTAAAATAAGGTCCTTGGCAAATTTTAAAATGTAGCCATTTTGGTTAGAAATGCTGCAATATAAAAGCATAAAAATAACACTTAAGAAAATGTGTAAGGTAAAGGAAAGAAAGAGAAAGAAAAGATGAGAGTAGAAAGGTACATGGTCACCACCTGTGGATTCTCTGGCAAGATTTGATTCTTGCAATTTTTAAGTCCATTGGTCAAAGTGTTGGTCACAGTCTTGTCAAAGAGATGGTCACAATCTTGATTCATTTGGGGTGGGGGAAGCCCCTAAAACACAAAATCTGGTGGCTTAATATAGGCTCAGGCTCAGTGAGAATGCCCAAGTATGTCTCCTGGGATGATGAGTTTTACAATGGATGATGTAATGCTGCGGATCAAGGGATGCTTTGGGAATCTTTGATGGTTTATGACAATTTCTGAGATGTTACAGCTGCCTCTTACATCAGTGTAGTATCAGTTGTGTCAATTATGGCCCATCAGCAGAGATGAACACCATCAGACCTACTGTGAATGTCCTGGTACTTCCCCAGAGGGGAGTCTTCACAGATGAGCCACTTGTGCATGGATACTGACATGATGAAAAGCACTATTCCATCTCACAGGATTTGCCTCTTATCAGCCTCTTCCTTTATCTTGTTCAACACGCAGCTGTTGCCTTGGGGGATGGGTGTGCACCTCCTCTGCACCTGGGCAGTCACTACAAATGGCAGATGGTTTGAGTCATCAACCATTAACATTCCAGTCTCTCACAGCTAGCTACACAGTTCTCTTATTCTATTGGCTAAATGATTCCCTTGCTTCTCATACTAATTAGTCCCCTGCTCAGTCCTTCTCTTCTTCTGAGTTGGTAGGTTGTGACTTGTAGTCACAATCTCCCCCGCCAGAATTACCTCTTACCCATTTAGAGCTGAATTCAGCACAGTTGTTGAGTTGGCTTTCCTTGCGTCTGCATTCTTTATGTCCATTATTAGTGATGCATTGTTATGAATGGAAGATGTGGGTTTAAGTAAGTCCTTGCCTTCTGCCCAGGCCTCCAGCAGCAGGCAGTAGCTTTATTGAGGTAGCCAGCATCCCAAGACCCACTCTCATTTGCAAGATCTTTAATAATGGCTGATTCAGTCTATTATAGAATGAGTTATTTATTTAATAGTCCAGACATGAGACTTAAAACAGACTATTACTACACAGGAATAAGACAAAAAGAGAATTAGTATTACACGCAGGCTTAAAGGTACCATTAATTTTACAGCTAGTGAAGAAATAGTATAACTTAGGATCCAGCGTTTCTTACCATCCAATTCCTGATGGAGAACACATCAAAATCCTTTCTCGCAATTCCCAGGAAAGTAACCATGGAATTTGTGTCCAAAGTCTGGGAAGAAGTCTTGCACGCTTTCAGGGCATGTGTGTAAGAGACTTCTGCCTCCCTGATAGTTGTGGGGGCTTTTATACACGTAAGAACCATTTCTTTTGTTCAAGAATATTTATTTTTCCTTTATCTCTTTCCACATTTGCTTTCCAGACTAAGATATTGATTCTTACCTGGGGGCTTGAGCCCTTTTGGTGCCAGAGATGACCCCATGCGGGGCCTGTGACCACCTGGGTTATCTCTTGCACATGCACCAACCATCTGTGGTAGAGAGGAGGAAGACACACTCTGCCACACACATTCTTCTCTCCCAGGTTTGTTTACCTCTCCCTAGGCCTGAGATAACACTGAGACAACAGTAACACCTTTATCTTATGTCAAGTTCCCTCCACAGTCACTTAATTTACAGTCCGGGTTTCCAGTATTCATGTAGGCATATTTGGCAGTGGGGGCTTCAGTGGTCACAGGTGCAATCTGTCCCATAATTTGAGGGCATCTTTGACCCTGTGAGTGGTTGCTTCTTTACACAGTTTGCCACAGTGGGAATTTTTGTCTGGATCCATTACCCAGGATGTGCTGGCCAGATCTCAATTACGCCAGGCTCAGAGTTAGCGCCATCCTGTTGCTCCCATCTGTGCTTATCTCACAGCAAAGTCATTCTGTAGTAGCAGTGCTTGAGACAGGCAATTGTGCTCTTAAATTCTCACAGTGCCCAACCACACTCTCAGTGAAGAATCTTTTCCTAAGGTCAAACCTGAACCCTCCCCCAGCTGCTGGCCCCCATGAGGAAGCAATGGGGTTACCCATCACCTGCTCTTCTCCAGGCTGAACAAGCAAATTTACCTCAGCTGTTCCTTGTAAATCTGGCCCTTGAGATTTTTCACCTTCATACTGGCCCTTCTCTGTACACACACAGTTTGATGACCTTGTATGTATCTTACTTTCAGGGTTTCTCTAAATAGGATAAGGCTGCCTGAATAAAGAGACCAGAGCAGAAGGGTTGCACGGGTGGAACAGGGCTGTGTTAGAAATTCCAGATGGAGAACTGGGAATTTCATATTAAATGGCTGAGAGCCATCAACTGCCTCTCCACATGAACAAAAGAAACTAATTCTGTTAACACGGTATGATCCAGATCGCTTTAAATTGTTTGGTTTTTTTGTTTTAGCTCAGATGTCGGCTGTGCTGTGAGAGGGCGCAATAGCAGGTAGAACTGGGGATTTCCCTGTCCATGGCAACAGTAAGGAATGGCTACAGGGAGTGGGGTGGAGAGTGGAGGGGTGGGGAAAATGGTGGTATGTGGCAGGTATGTGTAGTCTCTTTTATAGGAACAGTGTGGACTTCGCACCAGGGACATGCAGCGTGCAGGAAGGGGTACAGATTTGGGCTGGAAAAAATTAGAAAATCACCCCAGGTCAAGATAACACTCTGGGAAGGGTTTATTTTGAGGAGTAGCCAGCATCCCAGCTCTGGAGCAGCTGGCTGGCATGGGATGCCGAAGAGAAGAAGCAGACAAAATTTGAGGTAATGGTCACCAAGGCTCACAGGACATGGAGTGGTCCTGGGCACCTGTGGTGGGACAACATCAGAGTCTGATTTGATAACTCTGGTCTGTAAAGGAAATACATATGTCGTTAAGTTGCTTGAATTACACACTTAAGAAAGTAAAAGTACATGATGAATAGAAACAACGATTGCAAAAAAGCTGTGCATAGTTGGAGCCTAGTGCAGTTATGTGCTCGAGGCATGAGCTCTGGCGTGCCCTCGATCAGAGAGAGTCCAGCTGCGTTACTTCTGTGCGTCGCAGAAGCGACTTCGGCATCAGGAAAGGTGCTGCTGCCTGAGCGAGTTCGCTAGCTTCTTTGCAGAGGGAACAGGCAGGAACCAATGGTATCGGCTCACATTAGCTTGGAGACAAAGGAAGAGAGAAGTGGTTCTGGTCTGGCTTCCAACAGGTTTATTGTCAGAAGTTTCACAACCAGAACACGGCAATGATCTTAAGCTGAGATCTCGCTGAGAGGCTTTTCCTCCGTTTTATAAGGGGCTTGAAAACTGTGGGGAAAGGGGAAAACAACCAATGAGTTACAAGCCATGGGGAGGATACAATTCAAGAAGAACCAATGGGGGAAACCAGGAGGCGGGAGTTATAACAGAGAACCAGCAAACAACCCAGTAACCGAGAAATTTCCCGAGCAGGGGGAGGCAACTTGGACCGGGGCGCCACCCGGGGGGGTGCAGCTTAGGCTTCTGACCCACCCATTGACCCACCCTCTGAGTCTGCCTCTTCGGGAAACTCGATCCAGGGGATGGGCTGGGATTGACTGGCATCACGCTGCCCCAGCCCCGCAGTGGGATGGGTCACAGCAACAGAAGCCTGTCTTTTAACCTTGCTGGAAATCTTTCGTTGTCTCACTCTGGGACTTTGAGAAGATTGAACCTCTCTGCCAGTTTTCAAGTTCCTAACTTGGAGCTGATCAGCCTCTGTGTGGTACTGCAAGGATAGCTAGTAAAAAGCTATAAAACACCAAGCACTCTGCAAAAGATAAAAGAATCAACAGAAAAATCTGAATAAATTACTTGAATAAATAACATAGAAAAGAGTATTTACTAAGGTACTTCATTCACCTCGTCAACTCTATTGGCATGTTTTTCATCCTGTCATTTGTTTTCACAGATTGTGAGCTCCTTGGATGAGGATGTGTGTCTGCCCTCAGCACCGCCAAAAAACATGCTGCCAAGATGAAATAATATTGTGAAATAACTGTCACAGCTATTGGAAGTGTACTACCTATCATACCTGAGCATCTTTGTGAGGTTCTGAGTGTGCTCCTTCTCCCAGGACCTCCACGAGGTGAGGCAGTACTCCTCTGTTCATCCCATGCAAGGACACCTAACAATGAAAACCTGGAAACTGTATCAGAGCAAGGAAAGCTCAGCAATCCCAAAGCCCAGGAACAGCACTCAGGTGGGGTGGCACACTTCAGACACCTTTGTTTAGACAGACCACCCAGAGGAGACCAGCAGGTGTGACACAAGACCTACAGCAGGACCTGGTGTCTTTCTGAAAGGATGGGCCCAACAGGTACCCTGGGTCAGCCCATGTGTCAAGGCTTAACACTACATGCCTATGCTTAGCACTCCCTGTCCATGTTTAAGCACTTGCACAAAGTCTCACAGGCCCCCTTAAAGCAGTGACAGAAAACATGACCTTTTGAAAAATTAATGGCATCAGGGAGTGTGGCAGCAATCATCATTATTTTCATCTGCTTAGATGCTGGTATCAGGCCAGAAAGCCTATAAAACATGAGGGCTGGCTTCATTTTTGAAAGGAGTAGAAATCCCAAGAAACAGCAAATGACATCAGACATTTCAGATTGAAACTAGACAGATTCATTAGCTTGTCACAGGTGACATTCAGCCCACAGATCTCTGTCCTTTTCTCTGCCATCAGCCACAGTCTCCTGTCACATGATTTTCTTGCATTACTTGCTATTATCACAATTATTTACTACTCATGGAGAGTTGATGGCATACTCCAAGATGGACTGATGTGCAGGAGTGTGTGCACTCTTGTTTTTAATAGATGGGGAGACTGTTAAGCAGACTGCCTAACAGTTTTTCTATCTATACCTCAATGTCTAAACTGACATCAGTCCTTTAACTTCAAAAACCCCAGGCATTGCCTCATTGATGATACACACAGCTTCCTTTTCTTCTGTATTTCTCCTCAGCCTCAGCAAGGAAGACAGATTAGTCTCACTCCTGGTGTGATTTTAATGATGATGAGAGTTAGTACACCAGGGAAGAGTTAATATACCAGCAGGACACCTATAATGACAGAAGTAGAGCTTCCAAAACAAACTAAAATGAGCAGACCTTAAGCCCAGTTCCCACCAGCTCCCTGGACGGGTGCTCTGGGAGCTGATTGATACCTGAATTAGCTGTGCGTGTTTCAATTAAGCGCCAATGAAACAGGGTGAAGCTGAAGTAGCTGCCAAGAGAACAATTTGGGTCGGGATCAGTGGCCAGCGCAAAGGCCAGAAGCTGAGTCCCCCACCTGGCAAGTGCAGGATTAGCACCCAGGTGTGTGACCCTACAGAAAGTTTCATACTTGTGTCCCACGATGCTGCTGCTGCTCAGCCAATGCACAACCTAAGCCTGTGCTGGCAGCAACAGAAACCTAATGCTGTGCCAGTGTATTGATTCACGTGTGCATGTGTTTATTTTTTGTAGTGTTCTGTGGCAAATGAGTGGTTTAAGGTCACTTAAAGAATCACAGCAAAGGCATAGGCAAAAGCAGGTTTAATATAAAACTGACAGCATGATGTAGTTCATTTACAAGGTTTCCTCTACTACTTACTACTACTGCTCTGGTTAAAGCAGACAGAGAAGGAGCAAATTAAAACCTAAAATCAGTCAATCTAAATCAAAAATCAACTCAAAACATATCTATGAGGAGGCTGGGGATAAGGATTAGAAAGGGGTAAGAATAAATAGGAATAAGGAAGACCCTCCCACTGAGTCACAAGGTTCAGAGCACACCCCTTTGCTAAACTGTGCCCCAGACTTGACCAAGAGTTTAGGCCTATGTGGTCCTACATCATCCCCCCCCAACTCCTTTCCAGGCTGCAGTGTGATCTGAGAAAATGGTTGTTAGGCCTCATTCTTGAAAACATCACCTGGGCTCAGCTCTTTCTGAGTTTATCACAAACACTGTTTGCTCTCAGGAACTCCTAACAAGCTTCTGTTGTTCTCATGACCAGCCTTGGAAAATATTTCTCTGGCCTGAATGGTATAACATTCCTATTCTCACATTTTCAAAGAAAGTGCTGACCCAAACTGTGGCCAGGATGAAATACTGTTATGACTAAAGCCCACTCTCTCGCAACCCTATGAACAACAGTCCAAAATGGCACCTGTTGAGCTCTCCTGGGCCGCAGCATGCCTGTGACCAGCAATCTCCCTCTGCGGGGAACGCCTCTCAGAGCCAGCAAACCCTCAGGTTTGCTGTACCTGGAGGATCGCCAAAACACAACGTGTCCTGGGCCGATACCCTCACTTCTTGAGGCCCAATCCTTCAGGAGATGCAAAAGCATCTGAAGTGAGTATTTCACTGACCTCTGAGGGGAATTTTTCCACAGGTACCTTATCTTGCACTGACCATTTCTGTCTGCACGCATACCCTTGCGCATATGCTATAGCAAATCTGGATGTTAAGTTATAGTTATAATCTAGGCTAAGTGCTGTTGAGTGTTATTTCTCTGTTAGATTGTTAAGGTTAAGATATAAATTAAGGTATAAGTTAAGTTAAAGTACTGTTAAGTTTAAGTGTTTTTAAGCTTTAGGCTGCATTCCTTTTCATCCTTGTTTACAGTGCCTTTACATACAGACACACATACACCCAGTTAACTTCTGTTTTGATTGCCTGGATTTTGTTCAGTTTTGTTGTTGCTTGCTTTCCCTTTGTTGTGCCTTAGTTGCCCTTGTAAGTAGAGTGGATCTTGCCAACTAATCTTTTGTGCTTTGTAGTTTAATATTAAATCTGACTTTTGCTCGTATCCTTGCTGGTGATTTTTTGAGCGATCTCAAGCACACTCATTCAGGACAACCTATAGCTTCAACAGCACTTAACTGATAGGTTAAGTTAAACAATTTATCTTAAGTTTCATATAGAATTTACTATAACTCATGGGCCTAACTTACATATCTGAAGTACTTAAGAATCTAGGAGAGCAGCATTCCTTGTACATTTGCTATACCATATTCACACCCTCATGCCCACAGACCTAAAGAGCCTGTAGAAGACGCTCACAGGGTACCTGTGACAAATTCCCCTCAAACTCAATGAAGGACAAACATTTGAAGCCTTTGGATCTTCTCAATGGGCAAAGGGTAGAGCCTGGAGCAGTGGGGGTGTCAGTCCAGGCACCATCACTGTCATTCAGTGATCCTCCAAGTTTAGCAAACTTGAGAGTTCTCTGGCTCTGAGAGGCCCCACTCAGAGGTAGGTGCTGGTCACAGCCTCTGCTGTCCAGGAGAGCTCAAGGGGTCTCACTTTAGACCACTGTTTATAGAGTCACAAAGGAGTGGGCTTCAGTCATAATAATTTTTCATCCTGACTGCAATTTGGGTCAGTACATTCTTTGAAAGTTTGATAACAAAATTGTTATTCTGTTTGGGTTGTTCTTGAGGCAAGAAAAATAAGTTTCCAAGGCTGTTCATTAAAAAACAGGAGCTCATTAGACAGTACTAGCTCCTGGGAACAGACTCTATTTGATAAGCTCAGGAGGAGCTCAGCCCAGGTGCTGTTTGTGAAGATTGAGGCTTAATGAGCATTTCTCAGATCATAGTGAGGCCCCAGGAGGAGTGCAGGGGATGCACACCACATGTTCACATATACCATTGCACATTGCTGTTGTTGTGTAGATGAATTAAAACTGGTTACATCCAAATCTTGATCATAGACAACTTCTTTAAGTTCTTTAATGCACTTTTCTCATGAAAACCCGCCCAGGATAATACCACTTCATATCAGGTAGGTTTACTCCAGTAACAACTTACAACAAGAAGAACAGTTTCATTTCTTTAGTTCTGAATCCCATTTCTTATATATGTTTCTTACACTCAGGTGAGGAACAGATTCTGAACTTTGTTTATGCATGGCTTTATATTTCTTAATCATACATGCAGCATTTTACAGGATTTGGTATTCTGCAGTCAAAACCATTAGAAGAGCATTAATGCATTTTACATGGTATCATATATAGGCTTTCTTTTTTTCCTGATTTTGATGCAGTTTGGTGTCACTCTTATGGTTTGGAGGTGTATCTAATATTCCAGGTGTTCTACACATTGTACACAGAAGGAGAGTGAAGTGGAGGTGTTACTGCATGAGCAGCAAAGCATGATCCAGCCACTCATCTTAGGTTCAGCTGTGGGGAGAAACAACCCTGCGAAGACCCATTTAATTTTCAGACTTGTTTCTTTTCAACTCAGAAATTGAAATTCCCCCATGATGGCAATTTTCAGGCACTTCTTCCTTGCCCAGATCACTCTTGATGGGCATGGGTGAACAAGCACCAGCCTGTGAAAACCATGTTTTTACTAGAAAATGGACATAACACGAACCAGCCATTAGATACAAAATCCAGGGCACGTAAGACAGAAGGACTTGAGCAAGTACACAGGGGAAAAAGTCCATGGGGAGGTTGTGAGAAAGGAACAACTAGCATTGGGGAGGATGTGAACAAAGAACAAGCAAAGGAAGAAAAAGGTAAGAAAATGCAAACTGGAGGACAGTTGTGACATACACGACGGACGACGTGACACACAAACAAGAACCAATCATAAAGCATAAAGTAGCGCATGAAAATAGGCCTTAACCAACAATAAATATGCATGATTGCATGTAGGGAAAGCAGAAACTGTGTATTAAGGACAGTAGTTCATCAATAAAATGGCTTCTGCCCGATTCACATTGACTCATGTAGAGTCCACTGTTTCTCTCCGCACCAGCCAGCCAAAGCACAGACATGCTGGGTGCCAGTTGTCAGTGTGAGGGAGAGACCCAAGAGTCTGTGGCACCTTCCAGCTTCCTGTTTGGGTGATTCAGAGAGTTGCAGAGATGTAAAGCAGGAACATGTCACAGACTGCCAGCAGATGCTGAAAACTCCAGGCTCCCTTTTGCTGGCCCTTTCGGAGTGACTTTTGCCTGAGGGTTTATTTATGTGCCTAATAAAATGTGAGGCAAAGCAAAGATTTTCTTCTGAGAGCTCTCAACAGAGGAGCAGCTGAAGGGAAAGAGCTACTTGGATATCCACCACTGGGATGTGACAAAGGATGCTAGGGATGTCAGGCCCAAGAGACACAGGAAAAAGCTGGTGAGTTTGCTGTTCCCCTTGGCTGTACATGAGTCTCCTCCTGGTGCTCCATCTAAGCAAATGTCAAATTAACATTCAAACCTGACCCCCACTTGGAGAAGAATAATTTATTGCCAGTTTAAAATAGAGTAGATACTGGAAAAAACACCTCTCCCTTACCCTCTCCTGCTACTAAATTCACGGATGGGCTCAGCTTTGGCCATGGGAGGTCTGGCTGGGAACCAGCTGGAGTTGTCTGTGCCTGACAGAGGGGTAGCTCTTGAAGTCTTCCCATAGAAGCCACTCCTGCAGTCACACAAACCCAATATATAGACCCAATTCAATTGTCTGTCAAGCTGTGCTGCTGAAAGTCCCAGGCTGTCGTGGAGCACAGCTGCCGTATTCCATTATATGAATGAGAGGGCACCTACCCACTGTGCAGATCTCAAAGATGCAGTGTAAATCAGATCTGAATCAGCAGCTTTGCAGTCTATTCCTTTGCTAACGGGTTAACAAAGCAGTAAATATGAGCATTTGTTTTCGAAGGGAAATGTAGATTTTCATTTTAATACAGTTTCCTCACCCTGAACAATTCTCTTTCTCACACACATATTTAGTTAATGAACCTTGTTTTAGAAAAAGCAGCAGATCTGGCTACTCCAACAGTAATGTCATTTTCCAGTGTGGAAAAAGACTGCAATTTTCTTTGGAACAACACTCTTTCTCCCATTTTCTCTGAGGAACTGCAGTTTACAGGTTTCTCTTATTGACAACTTTCATTCTGTTTTCTCTCCTGGAGGCTGGTCATGCTTCCAATACCAAGCACCGAAACTGCATGCCTGGCTCTATATTAAGTCACGTGGGAATTAAATTTAAGGGATCATTAGCACAGAAGCTGTCCTACTGTAATTGCTGCTCAATGCACTTAAGCTGTTGCAAATTTGTTCTCACTGCAAAAGTAAACCTCTGAATTGTTTTCTTTGTGTTTTGTTTCAAAGAAAAGAAAGCAGCCCAAACTTCTGCTGTATCACTTGAAAATAGGTTCTGTGCTATGGGAGCACAGTCAAACACCAGGGAATGATCTGGGGACACTGTGTAGAAGGCACGGTCCCCACACCTGAAACTATTTAATACTAATGTTTAGTTTCTTATCAGTACTGTTCAATATCTTTATCAATAACATGGACATTGTGGGATCGAGTGCACCCTCAGCAAATTTGCAGATGACACCAAGCTGACAGTGCTGTTGACACAGCTGAAGGACTGAGATTATGATAAGGCTGGTAAACACTGGAACAGGTTGCCCAGAGAGGCTGTAGCCACATCCCTGGGAACATTAATGGCCAGGTTGTACAGGGCTCTAAACACCTCCTGGAAATTGAAGATGTCCCTGCTCATTGCAGGGCAGCCGGTCTAGATATCTGACCTTCAAAGATTCCTTTCAACCCTGACTATTCTGGTTTTATGATTTCCACAACTTTAGGAAGACTAAAACTGTATAACAAACCAGAGTACAGCTATGTTGTAATTTTATGTGCTGAACTTGTGTTTTAGTTTATGGCCATTGCTCCTTGTCCTGTCACTGGGCGCCACTGAAAAGAGTCTGGCACCATCCTTTGGCACCTGCCAAATATGCATTAATGAGATCCCCTCTCACAAAGCAATGGATGACTCCTGCCATCCATGCTACACTTAGACTTGAGCACGCTAATGCTGGCTTAACCTAGTGCATAAAATGAGAACACTTGTGCATCAGACTAAGATGCAGTTGTGTGAGACCTTGTTGGTCCCAGGAGAAGATGAGCTGCCTGAAAGGAGATTGTAGCAAGGGGGTGGGGGGTCAGCCTCTTCTCCCATGCAACAAACGACACGTTGAGAGGAAATGGTTTTAAATGTGCACGGAGAGGTTTAGATAGGACATTAGGAAAAATTTTTTTTCACAGAAAGAGTGATCAGATGTGGAAATAGGCTGCCCAGGGAGGTGGTAGAATCACCATCCCTAGAAGTGTTTAAGGAAAGACAGGACATGGCACTCAGTGCCATGGTCTGGTTGATAGGGTCATAGTTTAGACCTGACGATCTTGGAGGTCTTTTCAACCTAATGATTCTGTGATTCTGAGCTAAGGGATCATCAAACCCATGAGGTGTGACCTCCCAGTCTTAAGGGGAAAGAAGATTCATAAATGCTCATGGTTGAAAGGAACAACAAAAATGAGAGGGTCTGCAAATAAACAAAGTTTTATTAGTAAATTACACATTTGGCATGGAAATCGATATTTTAGTCCCTGACCTACTATATAAGCACATGGCAATGGGTTTTAGATAAAGAGGTAGTGTGAAAGGGAAGACAGAAAGGAAGAGATGAATTAAAGAGGTGGAGAGAGAAAGAGAGAAAAAGAAAGAGATCACCGCTCCTGGTGTCAGCATTGATCCAGCTGCACCGATCCAGACAATGGGATATCCTGTTGGTGCCACCTGGGCTTGAGGGATACTTTCTATGTACTAGTTTCCCTGCCCTGAAGATGGGCTTCTCACTTTCTGTGCAATCAGTTATCATGGGTAGTCTGCTCTTTCAGATTTTTTATGGAAATACGTGGGAGGGCTTTGGGGATCTTGGGTGGTCTGTATTCCTCTCCACAGTCCGTTCCCCCTTCTTGGCCTCATCCCTGCACTTGCCGTGTGCTGCTCATCTCCAGGGTCTGTAAGAAGAACGTTATTCCCCAGAAAGTGCTGTCTTACGTCCGCATGGCCCCCTTTCTCCAGCCACCTCTTGTTCTTTCTCACTGATTCTCCACGGGGAGAGCTCCGCCGGGAAAAGGCTGGGAGCAGCGCTGGTGCAGGGATTCTCCACAAGCCCAGGCGGGCGGGGGCCCTCCTTGGCCCGCCGCACCGCCAGGGGGCGCGCTCGCCCGCCCGCACCCCGCGCGGGACGCCCCGCCCCGGGCCGGGCAAGCGGAGCGCCGCCATTGGCCCAGCGCCCCGGCCCCGCCCCCTCGGCGGTCACGCGCGCGGCCTCAGCGCGGCCGGAAGTGCCAGGGCGGGCGCCGGGTCCCGGGTCCGCTGCCGCCAGTGCGGTCCCTCCCGCTTTCCTCGGCCCCGCCAGGTTCCCTCATCCACCCCCACCATGTACCCGCGGCGCCCCGAAGGCTTCGACGGCCTCGGCTACCGCGGGGTCGGCCGCGACGAACTGGGCCCCGGCTCCAGGCCCTTCAGCAGCGGCTCGGAGCTGGGCCCCTGGGTGACCAGCCCGCCCGACATCCCCGGCAGCCGCAACCTGCACTGGGGCGAGAAGACGCCGCCGTATGGGGCCGGGACCCCTCTGGGCGGCGCCGGGCCCAACGAGGAGGCCAGCCTCGGGGCGGGCGGCCCCGGCGCCGGTAAGGGAGGGCCCGGCCTGGGCTGGCCCGGGGGCGGCCGCCGCCTCTCGCCGCTCCCCGGTCCCGTGCCTACCCCCGGCTCCCACCTACCGGGAGCGATGACCTGCCGGGGCGGGCGAGGGCGGGCTGGCGGCGGCCCTGGGCTGTGTCGCGGCCGGGCCGAGCGCCGCCCAGGCCGTCATTTTTACTGGCGGTGCTGAAGCGCCGGGGAAGAAAAGTCTTTTAGAAGGCGAACTGCTCCGTCACTGCCTGTTGCGCTCCTGCACTGCGTAGCTTCATGCAAATGTGATTTGAGAGTGCCAGAACGCGCCCCGCAGCTTCTCGTTAAGCAGTGTGCGGTCAGCTAGCTCTTCACTGCCCATGTAAACAATATCCTGCAGAAACACTCCGCCCTCTTTTAAGGCAGGAACTGCCTTTGCGTCTTATACTGCTTCGTTGTTTAGTCGGTGTTAGTGTTCCAGACTGCGTGGCTTCTCTCGGATTTAAAACATGAGCTGCTGACGTAGGCCTCCCCCTCCCCCCTGCACGCATGATATCGAGGGAACTGTGGGACTGGTAGGATTTAAGGAAGCAACTGAGTTCCAGTCCTTTTCAGTAATTGCTGGGAAACTGAGTAAAAGCCCGCATAAGTAAAGTGTCATTTTAGGTCTTCATGAAGTTGAGGTGAATTGAGAAAAACTTGCTGTATCTAGGGTACTGTATGTCATCTGCTTTAATTAAAAGGAGCAGCTTATATACACTTGAGTATGAAAAGATTTATGAAATACTAATATATGTGAAATCGAATTATATTACTAGGCAAGTCTTTCTTTTCTGACCTGTAGTGCAGTGTTTTTATTTAGGTCTTATAAAGAGTACTGCCTTTAGCTGGACTCCATCCATCCATGCATGCACTGGTTGAAGCACTGTTTAAGTATCCTTGCCTACTTGGACACTACATTTTTACCCCCTGTCTACATATGGAAGGTGTGTTCATTCTGCACTTTGGATGACTGATAAGGAGTTGCTGTAATCACTGAATCCAGCAGCTGCAAATGGTATCTTACCATTTTTTGGAGGGCTCCCACATCTGTGTGGAGCCCGCTGAAGTTACTGACTTTATCCATGTCTTCAGACTGCTTGCACTCTGAAGATTTTAGGGCTGAGCATTAACTTTAAAGTGCCTTTACTGTTCTGATAATCGTCTTAAAATTCCGTCTGATAATCCCCAATGTGCAAATGTCTGTCTGGCGGCAGACAACAGTGAGTTGAATTCATTACTTTTGTAGTTCTCTAGTAACTAGATTTTTGCAAAGGACTGGAGATAAACAACCGGCTTGAAAATTTGCTTTTTGTTGATGTTTCTTACTTCATCCATGGCTTTTTGTGTAACTTCTCCCAAATTTTTGCCTTTTTACTGTTTTAGCATTATTTTCACCTCAATTATCTCAATTATAATGTTTCAGAATTACTGTAAAGTCATGCATGCTAAATCTTTAAGTAGCTGGTCTGAATTGGGTTTTTTTGGTATTAAAATATTCTCTGTTTTACCATTTGCTTTCTCCCTTTTTTTTTCCCTGTAAGAAAAGCATAATTTTACATATAACAGTATGTACAAACTCCAGTGCAGTCTAAAGTGCAAATATTCCTGGGGGAATAATTTTTTTTATATCCTGTGTTGCTGAGCTGCCATAAATGTTGTGGTTTAATACTTGTAATTTTCTGATGCAAGTACAGGATAAAATTAGTTTTTCAGATCCTGTGCATGGCATTTTCTCCTATTTTGTGATTATCACTGCTGTATAATCTGGGTTTTTGTTCGTTTTTTTTCTTGTTTTTCAGAGCAGTTGAACAGATTTGCTGGTTTTGGTATTGGCCTTGCAAGGTAAGAGTTGTGTTCAGTGACAGAGGGGTAGTAAAACTCTTATTTGTCTCATAAACCCTACATACACTTTTATATTGTGTTTTTACTTCAGTAGCCATGAACAGTTGACATGTGTTGAGAAACCTACTACCCAAAACCCATTTAGGTTTCTGTTCTCTTTAACTGTTGCTCAAAAAATACATAGGCAAATGTAAGACAGTTTTTCATATGGAATGCCCAGGATGTGTGTACCCTGTCCAAGTAATCTGAAAGTAACACCAGAAAACTTATTTGACACTTGCAACTTTTTAATATTTTTAGGCAATGCAAATGTTTCCTGAGAAGGTTAAAATGTGTTCAAGTATATTACCAAAGTATCATGGGACCACAATGTTCATCTAACTAAGTGGTCTGATGGCCATTTTATTCTTTACTATGGTGACCCTGATTATTGATAGTATTTTTGAGAAAGTGGTGAACTTTAAGATGCTGATGTCCAGGGAAAGTTTTACCTCTTTTGGTAGTAGCAAACTACTAATTAGCTCAATAGTTAAAAAACTGTGCCAGTTGTACTTGTCTGTCAGAAGTTCAGAAACCTACCACAGGTGATCCTGTAGCTGTGACTTGGGGTGTTTAGAAAAAACCCTGGATGTTCTGCTTTTCTAATCCATGTCCCAGATTTGAACAACATACGGGTAAGTACTCTGATCACTCAGGCATTTTGAGATTAAATGAATATTTTCTCTGAATGGCTGCAACCACGAATTCCGCTTTAGAAGCGAGAACTTCTCTGTGAAGTTTTGATTGAAATATGAGTTTCGGCAGTGGTAGGAGAGTTGGTTTGGATCAGTAGTGTTTTCACTGAAAAAGTAATCCTCCTCGGCCCTGCTAAGGAGAGTTTTGAATAATAATACAGTATGCAGAATTAGCGTAAAATTACTCCTCTCATAATTGTGGTTCTGGTTTGTTTTATACCCTGATACTTTGAGGAGGGTGAGATTAAGAAATTTTGTATGTTGTTTTGCTTATAAAAATATGTGCATACTACATATATATGGGTTTTCTTCATAGTAAATGTATATGTCAGACTTTATGTAACTTGCTCCTTGGGAGGCTGTTTGGTAGCCATCAAAAAATGCCCTATTAGTTCACTAGAAAATATGTTGCTTTTCCAAATACTGATCTGCTGTTGTTAGAGACAATTAACAAGCCTTTTCTAAGGAATTTTTAGTGGCTTCCCATGCATTAAATACAATTTTCTTTTAAAGCCTATTTACAGAAAATGTGTTGGCACATCCTTGCATTGTTCTACGTCGTCAGTGTCAGGTATGTCTTTTATGTTACCTTTTCCAGTCAGAGCTCCTGTGTATAGTCATATCTCTGTATTTTCATACTCTGTATGAAAGTATGTAGTACAGGAAGCTTCGCAATTTTTAGGGGGACTCTGCTACATTAACAAGTTTTTACTTGTAGAATACGTGTTTCCTGTTCTGCAGTTTAGCTTATTTTGAAAAATCTTATTCATTTTTGTTTGGGCAGTGGAAAGCAAATTACAGCAAGTGTTTTGGAGTCTGCAGAGCTACTTTCAGATCCCCATTTACAAGCAGGATGCTTTGTTTCATAGTTTCTGATTTATGTATAGTTTATTGTTTAAACTTTCAGCATACGAATACTTAAAAGTACTGCCAGTTTCTGTAAATTTCAGTGAGAGCTTACTCATATTTTTAGCTGATCTTTACAGAGATAAAATTCTTACATTGGGAATGCCTTTATCCTTCAGAGTTGTAGCATCTGCAAGTGTGTTTCTAGGACTGACGTTATTTATATTTTTAACAGGTTAACTATCACGCACGGAATTACCATGTCACACCATTTACTATTGTCAATATCATGTACTGCATCAATAAGACACAGGTTAGTATTTGGTGTAAGGCTATCTGAGCACTGAGAGTTCCTACAGCATGTATGTCTCTAAGTGTTTACATAGGTGGTGTTAAAAAACATGGCAGTTATGAGGGTTTGTTATTTTTATGTTTCAAGAAGATGAGGTAAACCATTATTTTTTTCAGAAGTACAGTACTTAGGGTGGAAAGATTTGCAGATGTTAGAAAACAAAAGGTCCCTGAAACTAATTTTTTTCATTAAGGTTCTAAAAGGTCATTAATCTTTATGTGGATAAAATTATTATTGAAGTGATGACTCCTTCCAGTGATAGTACTGAATTCATTTCCAGTTCTGCCTGGGAATGGCAATCTTAAATTCGGATCAGAAGGCAGTAAGAAGTTCTTAATTATGAGTTTCTTTTGGATATACTTCTAACATCTTGTGCTCATTCTGTCCATAGGAAATGGCGTTAAATTTGTAACACAAAATATTAGCAGTGGAGAGATGCCTCCAAAATTAATGACAAGTCTTTGAAATTATTGAAAAACAAAACTTTCTTATAGATAAAGAGTGAGTTGTTACCTGAATTTAGTTATAAAGTTAAATGGTAGAATTGTAGCCTTGTGTGGTCTGAATTTACTGAAATGTTGTCGTTAATAAGATGAAAATATTTTTGAGTTTTATGTTGCATATTTCAACACACAGGGTCCAAGGGCTCTCTGGAAAGGAATGGGCAGCACTTTCATTGTTCAGGGCATAACCCTGGGAACAGAAGGCATCATCAGTGAATATACACCTTTGCCAAGGTATTGCGTGTTTTTTTTTTACTGTTTCAAACAAATTAGTAAGTTGTTGACTTATTTTCAAAGTGTTAGAAATGTAGACTGTTTGAAAAATACTGCTTCATGAGAACAGCCAGACATTAAATCGGTGTTTCCAAACACAGTGTGGTTGTTTTGGAAAAGATAACCTCATAATCCATAAATAGTGAGAGACTCTTTCTGGGAGCTTTGTATGTTTGTGTCAACTCACTGATCTGAGTATAGAAATACTGTAGGAAATTGGTTGTTGGTAGTCAACTCTGTAATAAACAATAAAAACAAAATTTCTTCTTTTATTTGGGTTTTTATTGTGTGGTAATAGCAAATACCATACCTAAGGTAAAAATTCCTGGTCTTATTAATCTAAATACAGGAAACTTGCACAGCTAAGGAGCCAGCACTGACATTTTGCTGAATATTTGCACTATCTGTGGTAAATGAAAGGACAGAATGGCCTGCGTTAGTAAATGAGAAGACATGGTAAATGAGAGTCTATGTGACTGGCAGTTTTGTCTTTTGCCTTCCGTGACCAACAGCTCTGTGTACCTTATTCAGTATTGTCATAAAAAAGATGTTACAACTAAAAACGACTGACTTCATTTAAAGATATATTCATTGTTCTACATCACTTTGTCCACCTTCTGCTACAGAAGTTTAGTAATATTTTCACTAAAAATATTCAAGGACATGGAAACTACCCTGGGTTTAACAAGAAGAAACATGGTTAGGCTGAATCAAATGCTGTTATGATGCATGCATCCGTACTAATGAAAGTAGGTATTTGCAAGTTCAAAAGCATTAGCAAAAGCATTTCATACTTAAATTGTATGGAGTGTGTATTTAAGGTTTTTGGTCAGTTCTGTTTCAACGGTAATTGAAATTTCCAGGCTGTTCTTTCCTCCAAGTGTGTAGATACAGCTCTAGGGTATGCTTAAGTTCATGAGATGTGATATGGTGTTTATATCTTCATAATTCTGAATTCTCACAAATGTCAGCAATGATTTTCTACTTGTGGGCCAGTTCAGCAGTTCAAAAAGTAAGCTGGTGCTGCCGCCAAAGGAAACAAACCTTTCTGCTGGAACCAGCTCATTCCTTCCTCTGTGCTCCTTCCATCCTTGTGCCAACACAATGTGTGAACAGTCAGGAAATTAACTGAGTTGGGAAAGTAATCTGGCTAAAGTGGTTGTCTCATACATGCACCACCCCGCAGCAGTTTTCTACTGAATGCTCTCTCTTCATTTTTAATGGTGGCTTGCATGTTTGGGCAGTCATGTGGAGGAGAAGGTTATTGCATGTAGCAGCAGTGCCAGCAAATCTGATTTAAAAAGTTATTTAACTACATTATCAGGCTCCAAAGAACACAGAGAAGTGAAATGTCAATTCTAATTCTATATTATAGTATCATGAGAGAATACCCCTATTTTAGGAGACGAGCCCAGACAGAAATGGGTTTGAACATTCTTCACTAGGCAAGCTGCTTCTGTAATTGTTCTTCCACTGCAGGGACAGTTATACCTGGATTGACAGGTTAGGCTTTCACACATTAGTTTGGCTGGTTTCATTTTCCACAGCATTTAAGTATTATGGGTAAGTGGATGTGATCTAAGAGTCTGAAATACATAATGGTAAAAGTGGTCTTCTGATCCTGTTTAGTGATTGACCTATGTATTTAAAACGTGATCGCTAGTAGTAACACACAATTTTTCAGAAAGAGTAAAATCTTACCTTTCTTGGATTAGAGTTGTTTTAACTACAAGCAGTGTCTGATTCCTGGACAAAATCGAAGCTGAACACCTTATAGCTTGCAATTAAAAATGCAAAGTTTAGTGTGCCCAGCGCTTCAGACAAATATCTATACCTCATAGCTAGAGTATTATGCATTGTAAGTACATGTGGTCTTTGAATGGTGTCTTGAGCTAGGTGGGTTTACTTTTTCTATCAGATAGAATGTAAACATTTGCTGTTCATATTTTGAAATGTGTAACTAGAAGTACTACTTTAAGGGAATATTTTTGACGTCACCTTTGTGTTAAACACACCGGTTTTCTTCTGTTTTATCAGAATATGCTGAGGACTGGTCATAAGACAAAAAACTTCAGTTATGTCTGTACAGAATTACTATGCAACTTCTAGTCTGACCTCTTGTACTTGATTGGTTCTTGTCTAACTGCCAGAATCTGATTTAGATTTTCTGGAAGGGAGCAACAACAGGGTAAACATAACCTAAAGAACAGAAAAGGCGCAACAAAACCAAAATGAAATAAAAATTATTTCTTCGTAAAGGAAAACTATTAAGCTTTGAAAGTACTCCAGTGTTCCCTGAAAATTGCTTTAAGTGCTAGTACATAAGGTTGCTAAATAGATGGAAAACACTAAAGTCAGTTGCTGTGAGAGCTGCAGACATCTTACTAATAAATAACTGAAACTTTTTTGGTAGAATGTCTGACAGGCCTGAAAAACTACTAGAAGTTAAGCATGCTTTACTAAATGTTTTGCTCTGTCTGTCCAATATGGGAAATGCTTCAACATAGATAGTAGAGCACCAATATAAGAGCTGAATGTTGACACCCATGGAAGAATTGCTTGAGAATTACATGTGGGTGATTATTCATATTGTGGTAAATACTTCTCTTTTTAGGGAGCTTTCACATAAATGGAACCTCAAGCAGATAGGTGGACACCTTTTACTCAAAGCGTAAGTATGACATGTGTTATTTACCTTATGTCTTATTATCTAAACACCGTAAACTACCAAATGTACATAAGTTTAGTCTGCTGCTATGTTTACTTGACGAGGTGCTAACAGTACTTTTCAAATGTTGATTTTTTGAACAATCTTGATTGCATAACCCACTTTCAAAGACTTTCTCCTACTAGATCCCTGTGTCTATGGAACTACTGATTTAAAAGATTAGATTCTTTTAGACCTTAATCAGTCTGGTCACATGGAAGTAGAATTTAACTACACTTTTGACTGAAGCTTATCTCAACTTGTTGATGTACATTTTAGTAATTGAGTTATGCTTTGTTAATTTTCTCTCAGGAATAATGTGCTAGATAACTTCATCAACTTTCAGGTGCCTGTTTGCCTAAAATTACAGTATTGTCATTACATTAATTCTTATATTGTTAATTTCTACAGGTTAACACATGTAATAGCAATGCCTTTTTATTCTGCGAGCCTGATTGAAACTGTACAGGTAACTTACATATATTTGGAACATTTAGAAAGATACTGTTACTCTTTATAGATTAGATTATATGGAGAAATGAATCTTTGATTTTGTATTCAGGTTTATGTTGCAGTAGTTGCATTTGTTTTGCTTGACTTACGACTTAGCTGAAATGGGTGTTTACTATGAAGGGTATATTAGTGTGGTGTCTTAACTCTAAATCTTGAGTTAGAAAGAACACTTAATGTAGATAGTTGGAATATATTGAATATCAACTAGGGACATGCTATATCTTTGTGCTCCAGCAGATAAAACATAAGGAAGTTTTTCTCATGTAAGATTTTTAAACTTTGCCTTCCTAGGCAAGTTGTTACAGTGACACCCACCCCCTGTAACAACTGTAAAGTTTTTTCCAGTAGTTCAGTGGGGTTTTCATTCAATCAACTTTTTACTTTTAATCTTTATCTAGTTCTTCTGTAGCCATGAAAATTAAAATCTGGACCTGTCACTTGGAATACATCTTGTTCTGCAACTGTGCAGAGTACCCCATAGCACTGTGTTGCAGACTGCCTGTCAGTGTGGTGTTGCATCTCTTTCTGAAGAAAGGCAAGGGTTAGCTGTGCACAAATGGTCCAGGATAATTCTTCCAGCCATGTCTGTATAATGACTTGCTCTTAGATGACATGACAGAATTTCTGTGCAGCTAATGGCACTCTTTCTGTAGAGTTCTTGTGTGGAGGGTGCAGGATAGTCACTCTCATGTTTCTCAGTCATCAAAGTAATAATTTTCATTCATAGCATGGGCAACTTGTAAGTATTGTCAAGACCGATTTGCTGGTGTGTATCTCCAAAATGGTGCTTTTTTTGGAGAGAAGGCTGACTTCTGCAGTTTCATAGTTTCAGCATGTACTTTACACGCATGGACTCCTTTAAGGGGCAGGATTCTGCTCTGTGCACAGGATCCAAGCTTAAATGAGCCAGAAGGTACTAGGAGAGCTGTTCTGTCTGAACTGGCTGCATCATGGATTAACAGGATAGGTAAGATTAAGCATCTGTGCAGAGAGAGGTATAGACAGACTCCCAAAACCAAACTCATTTCCTCTAAAGATATTCCCTATTTTATAAACCCTCTTTCCTCAGGGGATCTCTTGAGTTGTGGAATATTTGGGAGACTTAGCTGGTGTCATAATGGGAAGCTGGCTGGAACTCAAGTTCTTAATTACTGGGGAATGGCTCTACCCTGAGCATGCCATAATTCTGGAACTAGAAACAATAGTGGAACACTGTTAATGTTTCTGGAGTTCATAGCAGGCCACAGAATGGAATGTTATATCCAGGTATCTTACTGCTTGTATTTTTGTCTGAAAGGATGTTGCATTACCTGCGCTGTTGGACATGGGTAAATTTTTTACCAATAGAAGATAAAAGAGAGCATAATTTAGAGTCTGCCTTCTGTTTGCAAAATAAGTATAAAGTTTCTTTGCTAGAAAGCAGCTTAATAGGATAACAATAAAAAGCCAAAAAAGCATCTCTCCCAGCCTTTTAGGTAGGTGATCTTCTCTGTAATGATTGGTTATGAAAATTCCACTGAGATCTGAGGATTTTAAGATTAGTAGCTTTGGCTGTGTGCAAGTATTTTAGTGAATGAGTATGTGTGTGTGTGTATATATATATATATATATGCTATATGAAATATGTTATTGAGTTCTTGGAAAGTTCATCAGCTTATTAGAAATACAGCAGAGGTAATGATAGCATTTGTGAAGATCTTTATACTGTGTTAATCAATGCAGGGGAGCAACTTGGCTTGC
Organism: Corvus kubaryi; assembly: GCF_017639235.1. Taxonomy (NCBI): domain Eukaryota; kingdom Metazoa; phylum Chordata; class Aves; order Passeriformes; family Corvidae; genus Corvus; species Corvus kubaryi. The sequence goes on along the minus strand of NW_024581095.1, from coordinate 635,451 downwards.
CAGGTTTGCATTACATTCCTGTGCTGCAAGGCAACAATGACCAGTAAAAAATCAGAGAAGTTAAAGATCGTTGGATTTGCTACTAGCAGGTTTATATAGACTTTGTGTTAATTCTGATAAACCATGCTGTTCAACAGTATCTGTTTGACACCCAAGTAAATACATTTCATCAAAATAGCTGTAAATGGTGGAAGTTTGTAGCTGTCACATTAGTTCTTTTGTCATTAGCATCTAAAACCTCATGGTGGCGTGTTTGGCCAAAGCAAGAACGGTTTTGAAGTGCAGTGACTGTAGTGATGTGGGACAGGAGAGGAGTCAGCAGGGGTTGTGCTGCTTAACTTGTACTTAAAGTCTGCAACAGCGTTATGTTCTCAGGTGTTTGAACTAGTTTCTCTCCTGCACAGAAAAGACCATGAAGGCTCTATAGGCTGTTTAGTATTTCCCCAAAATACTGAGGAATATTCTGGTGGTTTATTCTGGCATGAGGTCAGGACACAGACCACATGGACTCAGAGACTCGGGCATTCAGGAGAACATCCAAATCTTGAATTTGGGATGTAAACCACATGATAAAACACTGGAGTTTGTATAAGCATTAGTAGGAGAAATAATGTTTTTAGCTTAATCCTACACTCAAAGGTGAAGTATAATAGAGTAGATAATTATTACAAGATTTTTGTTTGCGCTGCATGAGCAAAATAATTATCTCTTCACTAACAAACAGCATGGGTAAAGAATACTACTTTAAATGCATGAGAACATTCAAAACGGAACCTATTAAATGCATGTTAAAAATGACCATTCTACACTAGTTGTATAAGTCTTTACTACGTACATTCAAGTTCAAAGGTTATAGTCACAGTCTTTAAAGTAAAGGCATTTTGAATTAAATAAGTACTTCCTGGCAGTTTGCTCCAGATGTAGACATTTTAAGTTCATGACTGTTTCGCATTCTGATACTTTCAGCAGTAGGCTGAGAGTTGAATTTCTTCGGTAGAACACAGATAACTGCAATATACATTAAAAAACCCTCACCTCTTTAAGATGGGTTCTTTAAAAGAAAGCTTAGTTGAATGCTATGAAGAGTGTTAAAACAAGGACCTTTTATTTGTACAGCTGTGTAGACACAATAGCATGCAAGTGTTTAACTTTAAAAAAAAAAGTTCAACAGTGATAAAGTGTCAGAGTAGATGTCAGGATGGTTTTGAAGTGCTCAGCATGAATTGTAACTCCTCCTTTGTGCTTGTAGAGTGAAATAATTCGAGACAATCCTGGCATCCTGGACTGCGTGAAAGAGGGAATTGGCAGAGTTTTAGGCTTGGGAGTACCCCATAGCAAGCGTCTCCTTCCTCTGATGGTCTTGACTTTCCCCACTGCTCTACATGGAGTTCTTCACTACGTCATCAGTTCCATCGTCCAGAAGCTTGTCTTGTTTGTTTTGAAAAGGGATAATTCCCACAACCTTCCAACTGAGAGCTCCTGTTCTGTGCAGAGCATGCTGGATGCGTATTTTCCAGAACTTATTGCTAGCTTTGCTGCTAGCCTTTGTGCTGATGTCATGCTTTACCCACTGGAAACAGTTTTGCACCGCCTTCATATTCAAGGGACACGCACAATAATTGACAATACAGACCTTGGCTATGAAGTGCTTCCAATCAATACTCAGTATGAGGGAATGAAAGACTGCATAAATACTATAAAACGGGAAGAAGGAATGCAAGGTTTCTATAAAGGATTTGGAGCTGTTATAGTACAGTATACCTTGCATATGGCAGTTTTACAGCTTACCAAAATTATTTACTCAACACTGCTTCAAAATGTTTCTTAATCTGTCCAGGTCTGGATCTAGCACATTGGACATGATTCACTTGCTAACCCAGTTATTGTTTAAATGGCTTAGAAAATGAACTTCGAGGAATCCACTCTGTGGATTCTCCTTACACTGTAGAACAACTTGTTTTAAAAATGGGGATATAGTTGCCGAAGTGTAATTAAAAAAGGACTGTTTAAAAATTACAGACACAAATTGAATATGTCATATGCAGTCATATAAAGGGGATCAGATTTCAAATGTGATTGCATTGAGGATTTCCTTTTCCTCTTACCAGTTCACTGACATAAGGAATGGATATGAATTGTTAATATCTGCTTTATTAGCATCACATCTGATGTTTAATATGGACTGCTAGCCAGTTGAAAGGAATTTCTTTTCTTAAGTTGTAAGAACTTGCAAGTAGGGGACTGATGGCTTTACTGGTCTTTTGAAAATGTTTCCAACTTCACTGTTAATGGAACTGTGAGTAAAATAGAAACTGTAAAAGTGACTTAAGTAGACTTAAATGTTATTATTTACAGGTACATAGAAGACTTATTTTGCTGCAGTGTGGCAGAAGACAAAGGGGAAACTCTTACTTTGTATAAAAACAATGAAAAATGGGTTTGAGGAAAAGTTGCACAGAATGCAAATTTGGCTGTCTTGCAGTTTGTTTGCAAGGCTTACAATAACTAAGTGTGAATAAAGCAAGATAGAAACTCATGTGTGCATGTGTAAGTGCCATTTTTAGTTGACTTTCCATGGATAACTTCAGGGTTTAGTTTTACTCTACTGCTCCATATGAGAGTATAATAATCATACAAATCTGTGTAGTAGTAGTAGTATTGGTGTTCAAAGTGTACAGAAAGCCTATGAAAACAATTGGCTTTTCCTAGAGTTTCTCTTTTGTTAGATTGGAGTGGTATGTATAAAATTGTCTCCTTAACTAGCACTGATGTCTGTCATTTAAAGTCTCTGCTAGTTTAAATATTTTGTGGAACAGAGCTAACAGTTTATGTGCAAGGGAACCACTGAAGTACATAATTTTTGCCCTCTCCCCCTTCAGACTCAGCCTGAGAATGATTTTTAATTATTCTAGGTGATGTAGTCCTTCTTGGTTTCATCAATAAATATGGGGTGGGGCGGGGGGGGCAGGGAGAGATGAAACAAGCATGTGGAAAGTCACTTCTAAATTATGAGAGGCTGCTGCTTTTTTTCACATTTATGTGGCAAGTCTGTTTTTGTGAATGCTGTAAATTGATCTGCATTTTAATCATTAATGATTGTGTAGTTATCACTTATGGAAAGCAGTCATGCTTTCCATAAAATAATGGAAAGATGTTGCTCTTTGTAAGTTCTGACTTCAGATCAGGTCTACTTTATTATTAATCTAACTTTCATGTATTTTAAATGCCTAAGTGTTGAAATGGAAAGTCTAGTGAACTTGGGAACTGGTTTATTTTGAAATATTGTTGATTGCAAATTTAGTGTATAGTGTATGAAATAAAATGAGAATTCACTGTAAGTACTATAAAGTAATTCACCAAAGAGGCATGTAAAGGAGTCCTGTTTTGTGTGTTATGTTTTACTGTATAGACTCCAGAGTGGCATTTTCAAGTTTGTCAACTTTCTTAAATGCAAGAACATGTTGAATTAAACTACACGTAAGAGCTTAGGTAAAATACTCAGTTTATGGGTTGGTTTCTTTTAATGAATATCAAGATGGCCATGCCACAGAATCATCCAGACTGGAAAGGACCTCAGCAGGTCATCCAGTCCAAATTCCTGCTCTAAGGAAGGATGACATTGACTTGTACATCTTTTGTCCAATCAAGTTCTTAATGCGTGGAACTGGCCTTTTCAAAGGTGTTAAATTCAACTGTAGCCAACAGTTTATGACAATTGCCTTGAAGCAATAACTAAGTGCATCTTGCAGTCCAACACTTGCAGATGTATCTGTGAAATTGGGCAATCCTATTTTTCTAGGAATAAAATATTAGGGCATTTTGCCATGTGACATGGAGGACTTGCCTTTTATATATTCTTCAAGAGGGAAGATGAGTTCTCAAGAGTTGCACTAGAGACTGCTATAATGTTGCACTGTGGCAAAGACTTGCTTTCATTGCTGGCAGTTTTACAGTTGTAGTCTAGGTTCTCAGGTCTGTAACTTTGGGCAGGGTGAGAAAGAATGCTGTCAATGTAGAGCAGCTGTTCTGTTGTGGAAAAAAGCTTTTGCTTTGGGCTATTCTTTTTTGGTCCTCTTCCCAGCAGTTAGAATGAGCATGTTTAGATTTTTCATGAAAGGTTTTTTTATCTCCCAAAACACATAATACACTTTGTGCAGAGTTGCTGGGGTATTGCCCATGCAAAAATGTAAATGAGTATGGGCTGAAAAAAGTAATTTTAACCTTTTTAATTATAAGTGTTTCTGATTATCATTTGGACCTTAAATCAATTTTTAGCTCACAGAAATGATTAGTAGGTGGCTTCAGGAAGAGGTACCACTGAAAACTACAAAATACTGAATTGGCTGTAGAAAGTAGGTTGTGGTGGAATATGAAGAATTCTTATGCACTCTTGTGCCTGATACAAACAATTTTTTGTACCTTGTTTTTCTTACTACTTTTTTTTTTTTCCTCTCTTTAAAGAAGAGAGCTGATTTTAGGAAGGTAAATGTTCCTGAAGAAAGACAAACTAATCGAGTGAAGAATTACTTGGCTTCTTATCCATGTCTCTTACAAGAAAAGCCTTCATGTGCAGTAACTGATAAAAGACGGGGCAGGAAGTTTTGAGCTATGAGGCCTCATGGAAAGAGGCAAATATCTGGCTGTGTTCTTTCATGGACAGCATACAGATCACACTTGGCTTTTAGTTAAAATGGAGCTTTTAGATCCAGTGTTGGTGCCAGTGCTGAATTCTTCTGCAATGTTCCAGCTGTGCTCATTCCTTTTAGCAGATCTACTTTGGGGCATATGTGAGTTGATCTGCCTCGGGGTACTGTCTGTAACAATGTGAAGTGTGCAGTTTTACAGATTTATGTGGAATTTGTAAGACTCAAAATTACATGTTTTTCTTAGCTCCTCTGAATTTAGCAGCAGGTTCAAGGCAAGTATATGGGAGGTGTTCATCTGACATGGTCATTCAGCTGGATACGCCTTCAGCTGCTAACAAGGAATAGAGTCATAGAATCTGAGTTGAAAGGGACCCAGAAGGATCATCAAAGTTCAGCTCCTGGCCCTGCACATGGCACCCTAAGAATCCCACTAAGTGCCTAAGAGCAGTGTCCAAACACTTCTTGAACTCAGGTGCTGTGGCCACTTCCCTGGGGAGCCTGTTCCAGTGCCCAAACACCCTTGGACTCAAGAAGCTTTTCCTAATATTCAACCTAAAACTCCCCTGACACAACTTAGACCATTGCCCCCGTGTCCTGTCACTGGTAACCAGACACACAGCTCAGTGTCTGTCCCTTCTTCCCCTCAGGAGGAAGTTGCACACTCCAGTGGGGTCTCTCCTCAGTCTCTTTTCCGGGCTGAACAGACCAAGTGACCACAGATGCTCCTCGTAAGGTTCTTTCTTCAGACCCTTCATCATCTTTATGGCCTTCCTTTGGACACTCTTTAATATCTTTATATCTTACATTGTGGCACCCAAAACTGCCCCCAGGACGTGAGATGAGGCCTCCCCAGTGCAGAGCAGAGCGGGACAATCCCCTCCCTTTCCCGGCTGGTGATGCTGTGCCTGATGCCCCCCAGGACACGCTTGGCCCTCCTGGCTGCCAGGCACTGCTGACTGTCCAACTTGCCATCAGCCAGGACCTCCAGCTCCCTTTCCATGGTGCTGCTCTCCAGCCTCTCATGCCCCAGTCTGTCTGTAACTCCAGGGTTGCCCCATCCCAGGTGCAGAGTGCAGCACTTTCCCTTGTTGAACTCCACATAGCTGGTGATTGCCCAGCTCTCTAACTCTCTGCCTTTGAGGGAGTCAACAGCTCTTTTCAGTTTTGTATCATTGGCAAACTTCCTTAGTGGACTTTCCAGTCCTGTGTCCAGATCATGTATGAAGATGTCGAAGAGCGCAGGGTCAAGGGTGGAGCCCTATGGAACCCCACTAGTGACAGGTCACCAGAGTGATGTCACCCGATTCACTGTCACGCTTGGTGCCTTAACCCTGATACTACTGCTCATCCATCACATGATGTGTTTATCTGGCTGTTTTGTCCAGAAGGATCTTGTGAGTGGCAGTATTGAAAGTTTTACTGAAATACAAAATAATTACATCAACCGGTTTCGGTTGATCATCTGGGTGGGTTACCTTGTCATAAAAGGAAACCAAGTTTGACAAACAGGACTTTCCTCTCATGAAGTTATGCTGGCTGTGACAGATGACTGTGTTGTCCTTCAGGTGTCCAGAATATTCCTAAAGCTCCTGGGTGATAACTTCATGCTACAGGTAGTAAAGGAGCTGAACAGGAAAGATGCCCTCCTTGATTTGTTGGTCATTAACAGAGGAGGTTTTGTGTCTGAATTGGTGATTGGTGGCCTTCTTGACACAGAGACCAAATGTTTAAAATCTGTTGACAGGAGGAAAAGTGCCTCAGCTGTGGACAGGAAAAGAGCAGACTTCAGGAACTAGTAATGAGGTCTCTAGGAAAACATTTTAGGAGGTGCTGGAGTCTGTCAGTGCTGGTCACTTTTTGAGCACCACCTGCTAAATGCAAAGGAAATTCCAAAATGCTAGAAGTCAAGCAAGTGAGGCAGAAGACTGGCTTGGATGATCAGGGATCTTCTGGAGCTAAAGCGGGAAAAAGAATGTGTATGGCCAGTGGAAGCAAAGTCAGGTGACATGGGAGAAAAACAGAGATGCTGCTGGGAGGGAGAAAATTCATGCAGCCAAAACTTGGCTGGAGTTGATGCTGGCCAGAACTGTGGGGGACAATGAAAAAAGTTTACTTAGATCATTAGTAGTAAAAGGCAGTGCAGAGATAACATTGGCCCATTGCAGGATTAGAATGGTCACCTCCCAAACAGGGCAGAGACAAGGCAGAGGTGTTTAATGCTTTCCTTGCCTTTGTCTTCAGTGCTGCTGATGGCTAAGGGGGGTCCCAGTGCCCTGAGCTGGAGGACCATGACTGTGAGAGTGATAAACTCCCAGCTGACCCTGAGCCTGTGCAGGTTCTGTACTATTTTTTCAACTTTTTCAATAGGAAAAAAAAGCCTTCTACATCTTCCATTCAAATCGAGGCATCCTTTCAATGGATGTAAATACCATCATACAGCAGTCTAATGTGGCAGTTACAGATTTTTTTTTTGTTTGTTATTATTCAGCCTGCTTATGAGTTGGCTGCGGTACACATTGGCTGTTGCAGCTTGATGAAATACTTGGGTGAAATATAGTATCACTCTTCCCTTGTTTTCAAAACGTAGGGGCAAAATGTGACTCCTACCCACCAGAGTAATAAAATCAGAAGGGGTGGTTTAGCTGTTACCTGAAATTCTGAGTCTTGCTCTTATTTCAGGGTCTTAAGCTTGGCACTAAGCAGAACGAAGGGACTTTTTGCATGGAACTTGGATCTGTTCTGCAGAGGTGCTTCGTGTCTTTGCCCGAATGGAATTTTTACAAGCAACAGACTTGTAAACGGGTGTTCCTTATTCTTGATTTCAGGATGTCTTCAGAAAAGAAAAATGGTAGATTTGCTTTTACTGCAGCAGTGAATGTAACTCACTGAAGTTTCTGATATCTGAAATGGGATCCTGAATTTATGTATGTAATACTGGAGCCTTTAAGCATTATTTGTAGGAGGAATGACCAATATGCACAGATGCCTTGATTCTCAGCTCCTAGCTGATACCAGCTCAGTTCAGTACCACTCAGAGTGAGATGATGTGGCACCTTTGATGTCCACACAGACCCCTGATGTGTTTATGGTGTCTGCGGGTAGAGGTATCAGTCTAAACCTGTTGCAAAATACAAGCATGGGCAGGATTGTCAGACACTCTTACCCATGGACTAGCTTTGTGTATGCAGAATAATACCTGAAAAAAACCAAACAAAGGCAAGGGGATTCTTGAAACCAAGTATGTGCTTACCATTGAGAGCACCCTGACAAGGAGGTACGTGTCACTTCAACAGCTACTCGAGAACAGTGAGGGGAAGGAAACAAGTAACATGTAGATACTTGTATTTCAGGAGCTTAAAAAATGCCTACAGTGTTTTCTTTGAAAGATGGAGATTTTTTTATTTCCAATACAAGCAGAAAAACCCCAAAATCCCTGGCAAAAAGTTTGCTGTGAAGCAGGTAACTGTTGCATAACCATTTTGACATGCTTCAAAATGTACTAAATTATATTCACTTTGGCTAATACTTTTTTTTTTAATAAAAAGCAGCTACTTTATGAAGCCTGCTTTTATGAAAGGAACGAATGTGTCATGTCCTCTTAAGCAGTTTATTTTTATTGATTTGCCAACATAATGGGTCTAGAAACTAATTTGTGTGTTTTTTCCTTTAATATGTTTGTGTCTGATAAGTGCTCTCTAATAATGGACTTCCCTCAATGTAGCACCAGTTTATCTTCATAAAGACTGCTGTTGAGAAATGGTTCCAATTACTCTACAAAAGGGAAAATATTTGTTTATTTAAATACAGTTTCAACATATGAGGAAAGGCCAGGAGAACTGGGATTGTTCAGCCTGGAGCAGAGGCTTTGGGGTGACCTAATTGTGGCCTTCCAGTACCTGAAGGGAGCTCGCAAGAAAGATAAAGAGGGACCATTTACAAGGACGTGTAGTGACAGGACAAGGGGAAATGTCTTCAAACTGAAGGAGACTAGGTTTAGATACGATATGAGGAAAATATTCTTTACTGTGAGGGTGGTGAGGCCCTGGCCCAAGTTGCTCAGAGAAGCTGTGGATGTCCCATCCCTGGAGGTGTTCAATGCCAGGCTGGGTGGGGCTTGGGGCTGGTCTGGTGGAAGGTGTGCTGGCCCACAGTAGATGATATTTAAGGTTCCTTCCAACCTAAACCGTTCTATGATTCCGCATTCTTTCCCAATGGAAATGAAAAATAAGACATTTTAGATTGTAAAAGAAACATGCTGCTGACATGCAGCAACTTAAAGACTTTTGAACTCCCAAAAAAAAAAAATCAGTATGAGCTTGCTCTGTTAATTAGTAGAGTATAAGGAAAAGTTTAGAGTATGCAATACAAAAAGTTGGAATCCTACTTAAGGACTAGCTGGGAAGCTCTCTAACTGAAACTACTTGGCACACACTAAGGCTTCTGCTTGCACAGTAGGATAGCCATCAACACATACCAGCACATATTAGCACAAATAATGCAGTCCTCTCATCTCTGGAAAGAAAAGGGAATACAAAGCATAATGGTACTCCTCTGGTGTACGCCTTCCTCTGTCTTTGTACCTGCAAGTTTTCAGTCATCTGTCAGGTGTTTTCCCCCCTTCTATCAAAAAAAAAGTCAATAGATAATCCTCACATATTCAAACTCCGCAAATTGTGCAGTTACCAGGTCAGGATAATTCCAGGTGTAATAATCATCATGAAAATAACACTGGCACTGGGGGGTGGATTTCCTGGAGCTCCTGCAGAGCCGTGTGATGTGGAGGATGAGGTGGAGTGTGCTAACAGTGATCTCAAAGGGAAGCAGAGCTGCCAAAGAAATGAGAATGTACCTCTTCTGGAGTTTGTACAAACCCTAAATTTTCTCCTTTGTCCCTCCTGCACACTGTCCATAACAAGGCATTTTGGGCCTGTGTTTTCCATATGACACAGACTCCATATGACAGAGTCATAAGTGATTGATACCTGTTCTTTGTTTCCTTTCTCTCTGCTACTGTTCAGGATGGCTTGTTGACCATTCCCCATGGCTTTGTGTGCACCATGGATTGGTACAGTATTTGTCAATAGCTTCAGTGTTTAGGGGTAAAAAAATTGAGTCTTGCATTTTGATCCTTGAAATTAAAATCCCAGGAAAACGTCTGTGTATTATGCATCTGTATAGTAAGATTTATTAAACTACTGACTTCTTCTTTTAAAGGGAGTATCTTCTGCTTGACAGGAGACACTTTCCGCATACTAGAGTTTCTCCTCTCTTTTCTAGGGTTCCTCTTTTATATTCTGCCTGGCTTTATACATCATTTCAGTGCCTCTTTATGTACTAGTTGTCTACCCACTCTTCAGTTGCTCCACCTTTTTCTCATCTGTCTTGTCTTTCTCTTTGGTTTTCATGTCTGCCTTTTCTGTCTTTGTCCTGTATGTCTCCCCAGTGAAATATCCAGCCCCTGTTCTTTTCCATGTTTCCTTAGATGAAGGGCACTCTGGCTACTCATGGCTGTGCATGATGCTGCCCACTGCTTGTCATAGACTGCTTGCCAGAAATTATCAACAGGACATAAAAATTGAACATTCCATAGAGACTGTGAATTATACCCTGCTGTACTAGTTTGGAAACAAACTAGTGTGAGACAAGTCAGAATAACAATTTAATAGAGAAATAAAATAAGAAAAAAAACCCCAAAAATAAAGGCAGAAAACACTGGTTCAAACTGACAGAGTCAGGATACAACCTGGCACCCTGTTAGTCAGGGTGTAGCAGTCTGGTAGAATGGTGGCTGCAGTCCTCCTGAAGCAGTGGTCCTGTAGAAAGGGTCTGCTCTTCCTCAGAAGGTCCAGTGGTGGCTGTGTAGCTCCTGTGCTCTGGAAATCCAGTGGGAAGGTTCTCTCTGGTGTTCAGAATCTCAGATTATATCCAGGATGGAATGCTTGGTTCCTCCGTCTGGGTGGAGCATCTCACAATGGGGTAATGAGTCATGAGGCCAAGTGTTGATTAGGCTCATTAACAGAAGATGGTCCGGAGGGAGTTATCTCTGAGTCATGTGGCAGGGCATTGATGGGCCCTTAACAGAAAGATAGTCTGGGGGGAGGAGGCAAGGAAACACTGCCCCTCCTGATTTCAACAGCTGATGGGGATGGTAATAGAATACACTGCAACCCAGGACACTTGCACTGATGAATTCACAGGGTGATGAATCTTCCCTTAACACTTCAGATGGATGAAATTAAAATTCATGCAGCTGAGTCAGTCTCAAATAATGTTCTGTTGGCAGTTCCTGCTGTATTTCAACATACGTATATACACTCTGCATATATATGCTAATCGCTGCATTAGAGCTGTAACAGGAAGTATGTAGCTATGCAGTAAGTGGGTAGGCATGGGTTTGCAAATGTTAAAAAGTAAGAAGTTTGTTTCTTACTCTTTGTAATTATTGAGGCAATTTTCTAAAAGGTGACTAACTTTCTGCATTTACAGTGTTTGCTTGCAATTATTTTACTTTAATAGCTGAAACAAAAGGAAGGGAAATAACATTCCAAGCACTGGTGTATAACAATCACAGGAACAAATTCTTCTGTGGGATTATAAAAATCTGGCTGGGGTGCAGAAATATTTGCTAAATCCTCAGTGAGGAAAACAAAAGTTCTCATTTGCCAGAAACTGTTGCACTTACACTTTACTCCTAAGAGCAACAAAATGATGTGCAGTTACTTTCTGTGTGACTGCACCTGTGAAAACAAGCATGTGGTTGAGAGAAGCTAGAACAGTAACCATTTCTTTGGTCCCCACTTACTTTTCGAGACCTGTGTGCCTTTCTTACAGAGGCATCTTTGTTAATTACTATATTCAGTACATACTCTTTTGGCTTAGTGCTGCTTGTGGTGTGCTTACAAGTGGCTTGTGCTCTTTAGTTTGCTGCTCTCAGTGTCTATTTCTCCTTTTTCCACTGGAGTTCTGATTTAGCATCTTGCAGCTGGCTACTCTTGAAGCACCAGAAGTAAAATCTTACTGTTAATGAAGTACTTCGATTATTTAATCCCAGTCAGCAACTAAGCCCCACACAGATGTTCCCTCTCTCCCCTGTGGTGGGATGGGTAAGGGAATTGGACAAGAAAAAAATGACAAAACTCGTGTGTTGAGATAATGACAGTTTAGTAGGAAAAACAAAAGGCACACATATGCAGAGCAAAACAAGGAATTCATTCACTGCTTCCCATGGCTGGGCAGGTCTTCAGTCATCCCCAGGTGAACAGGTCCCATCACAGTAGTGGTGACTCAGAAAGACAAACACCATCATTACTCTCAAAGTCCTTCCCTTCCTCCTTCTCCTAAACTTCATATGCTGAGCATGATGTCCCATGCTCTGGAATATCCCTTTGGTCAGTTGGGGCAGCTGTCCTGGCTGTGTCCCCTCCCCACTCCTTGTGCACCCCCAGCCTCCTCAGTGGTGGGGTAAGAAGCAGAAAAGGCCTTGGCTCTGTGCAAGCTCTGTCCAGCAGTAACAGAAATATCCCTGAGTTATCAACGCTTTCCAGCACAAATCCAAAACACGCCCCATGCTAGCTACCATGAATGAAATTAACTCTACCCCAGCCAAAACCAGAAGCAGCACTTTGTGCATGCTAAATCAATGCTGGAGAATTACCCAGGGCTATAATAATATCCTCAAATTGGTTAATCAGGCCAAACAGAGCAACGTCATAATGCTGCTACACTGGTAGTTTTGGGGCAACTCTGTTTCTGTTTGATTATTAAATAGCTGGTACTAATTAGATTTAGAAGTAGTGTGCCCTGAGTAACTGATTACATAAAAAATTATAAATTATGGAATTACATAAAAGAGAATGCATTTCAAGGGCGGGAAAAGCTGTATTTATGCAACAACTATATAACAGGGTGATTTTACCTTGTAGGGAAATGAACATTGTATTTTTCTGTCTTGAGACATTAATGTGAGGTTGCATGGTACTGCTTGCGCACTTCTCCAGATAGCTATACATCTTAAATCCCTTTGTCTTCCACTCTCTCGTTTAATCAGTTCACAGGGGTTATATGGATTACGATGTTTGGAACAAATGAGACAGTAGTTTGAAAAAAACAGAGCTGTAATTTCCTTCAAAAACATACTGCGGTTGTTCAAAACATCGCTGACTTTTGAAGATGTTTCTAAAATGCACTAATTCTTTGACTTATGAAAAGAGCAGTAGAATGTGTGTTCTTCATTTAGCTTTTCAAAAGCGTTGTTGTCGTGAGCCGCTGCATTAGGAGGTGTCCAGTACCCAACCATCACTTGACCATGATGCCCAGATAACCAGTGTATGCTTGTGTCTATTTAAAATAGATATGTTTTCCATTTTAAACCGATTTCTGGCCTATCAACACACCTTCAAGCATATGTTCACTGGGGCTTTGCCTTTTTACCAGTAGCCATAACAATAAACATATACCAGGTTCTTAGATGTCAAGTCATAATTTTTATAATGAGTGGGCAGGATGGAAGCTTCTCTCTTATTTTTCCCCATTTTTGTACCTAGCACCTTGACCAAATCTGTGGATGGCACACCACAGATTTGTGGCACAAATAGGTATCAACCTGGTGGTACGTACAGAAATTTCTACTGAATCAGGGATGGGCAGTTAAATATTTATAGCCATTGCCTGCTGGAGAATGAATGACAATTGCTGCAACAACTACAGCCCTGGGGAAGGACTATTTTGTTGCTCTGGAAACATGGTCGGAGTCAATAACTAGCTGGAGAGCAGAGCTGCCAGCACTCGGGTGGGAGGAAGGCACTGACACAAGAAACAGGAAAGAAAGATTTGTGTAGGTTGTTCTTTACCATAGTGAGGAGCAGCAGCTGATCAAAGGTCTGCAGTTCACAAAGTTTTTCCACAATGGGTGACTGTCTGATGCCAAGAGGAATACCCACCACCTGGTAAGTAATGTGTTAGCATTCCTAATTTACTATTTCAGTAGAGGAAAAAGTAGGTCTGAAATGTTTTTTAGTTTCTTTTTTTATGGTGTAGGGGCAGAGGCAGTTATGGAATGTCTTGTATGAAATATGAGTGTGATAGTCTGGGCAGAAGTGAGGGAAGTGCAGTTTCAGGTGCAGAAGAATAGAAGTGGCATTTGCTTTTATCTGAGAGCAGAGGCAGAGTAGCCCAGAGGTGACTTTGCATCCTGCTGTCTACTTTTGCAATGAGTTTCTTCTCTGGCATCAAGATAAATTCCTTCTTGATCTGCTCCCCAAAGTGCCCAGGTCAGGTTAGTGATTCAAATTCTAATCTTTCCCCTTTTGTTGGTATACTGTTCTATATGTCTGGACAAGCCATTGTGAAACAAATCAAACTGGTACCTCCTGCACTCTTCTGACCCCTCTCTCCTTCCAGTCCACTGCATGCATTTCCTTGCATGTCATTTCCCAGATAGGTAAGGAAGAGCATCAGTCTGTACCTGCATTAGATAAGTTCTTCCTAACTTTCCTGAGAAACAGCTTTAACACTGTGCTTAGCACAATTCTGTGCTTCTGTCATCTTGGCACAGGGAAAGGCAGTGTGTCTGCCTGTTATACTGATACTGTGCAGCCACTGTCGTGTCCCTCTGTGAGGGTATCAAATCATCACTACACCAGGAACTTATCTTCTAGTTTTCTGCATGATGACATTGCAACCCATCATATGGCAATCTCTGAGAAATCTGTGCTGACATGGAAGTTTCTGCCAGAGGTTGTGATGGATTAGGCTTTGTCATCTGAAGGGATTCACACAATTTGCAAAAGCCAAGACCATTAACTGTATTCTTTACTATGGCTTTTTAAGCTACTTTGTTCAGAATAGGAGTTGTTTTTACTATCTGTAGGTTCCTAAATACCCCCTTACAGACTCTTGAAAAAAGTGTTAGCGTCACATTTACCACTTTCTAATCTTCAGGTACCAAAGAATTTTTTAAGTGGTGATGTACTGAAGCCACTTAATTCAATTATTTCATTGTCTGTCTTTCTTTAATTGCTTGGGAATAAGTGTGGCAGTTGTTGCTATTTATTTTATTTGCCTGTTTTGTAAGGTCTTTTGCTGCTGCCTAAGTTTGAGTTACCACTTCTGGTATGTTCACCCACAGAGAAATGTTTCTGAAAATGCTGCAAGCCCTTCCACTGTGAGAACATACACAGACAACTTACCTGTCTTCTGATAAGGCTGCGTTTTCTGCTATCTCTTTTACACCCTGCTGATCTGTTGGTGCTATATGTTCTCTGACAGGCTTCCTATTCAAGGGATATTGAGGTATTGGCTGATTATTCTTTTCTTAGGTCCCTTTTGAGATATTTCTCTATCCCCCTAGTCTTTTGTGCTATATTTTTCACATTTCTTCTATCTCTGATTACGATGCCATCTATTTTACTTTGTAATGGAACTAGACTTTTTCAAAAGGTGTTTTTTAACAATTTCCTTTACCTTTATTTTGTAGTTTGTTCACATTGTCTACCTTTTTCCTTCCACAGAGTTTTTCTTGCTTTGTAGGGTGTTTCTTCTTTGCTTCCTTCCTGGGGAAGGAAGTCACTGGTTGTGTTTAAAAATGATCTATTGGCATCTTTCTCAATGGTGATATTGGCATATAAATTAGGAGTGGCTGCCTTACTCTGTTATTCTTCCAGTCTCCAGTCTCCAGTATAATAATTAAACTGATGTCCTCATTACAAATTAGTCATTTCATGTCCTCCATCTCATGTGTCTCAGAGTTCTGGTATTTGTGACGAATGCCATTTACTCTGATCCTTCTTTTTCTTACCTGTGCCTCACTTAGATGGCCTTTACCTGGAGAGCAGAATTTTCATGGCAACAGCTATATGAATACCAAAACAGGTTCACTTCCACATCTTCTCCTCTTTTCATGTCAAGAACTCAGTTCTAAATATCATCGCTTCCAAATGAAAAGTTTCTTTATGTGCCCACAAACATGTTTATTGGTTGGAAACCCCCACTATAACAGTAGGGGATCAAGGTCTTAAATGAACAGAAAAGTTTCCATGGAGCAAGCAAAGAACTGGGTCTTTCCTTTGTGAAGATCAAATGGATTAAAAGCTGGGAGACATTATACAGTGGGATCCCCCGCTCTAAGTCTCACAGTGCACTGGGGAGATGCAGATTAAACAGTTGGCAGGAGGCAGTAATCAAATTCCAGCTAAACCTGCATCATCCCCAGATAAATTTGCCTTTCTGTACAATGGCATATTCTTATTATAACTATGCCACTTATGTGTCAGTTTTGTAATTGCTTTGTAGTCCTGAGGCAACTCATGAACAGAGAGGAAGTGGTGACCAGTCACAGGACATGGGGGAATGGCATGAAGCTAAGTCAGGGAAGGTTTAGGTTGGATATCAGAAAAACCTTCTTCACCCAGAGGGTGTTTGGGCACTGGAACAGTGGTCGTGGCAGCAGCCTGGCAGAGCTCTGGTGGTGTTGGGACAGCGCTCTCACATCTCAGAATTTTACAGGATTTCGGGCCCACACTCTGGTAAAGCGTACTGTTTGCAAGAGCTGCTCAGTCAAAGCACATAGAAATTACTTGCAAGCAGAGTTTTTGGAAGAAAACACAGATAATTACTAGAAATTCTGCAAGTTTGATTAATTTTTAATTGTCAATAATTTTAATATAAGTTGTACATTAAGAAAGAAAGCCCTTTGTAATTAATCAAAACAAACTCTTACAAGATTTTTTTTTATAACTTGGAAAAGCAAATAACTCAGTAGTAAAATTAGTCTACTGTTCCAGAATAAGCAGATGAAAGAATTAATATGGTGAACAGTTAATAGTGTTTTGATTAATGTTAAGGCAACATGATACTGTGAGCTTCTTGCTTAGTGAGGTGTGTATGACTTCTTAGGTAAAAATTTAAATGTGGATGTTACAGAAATCATCACTATGATATTTAATTTTTAAGACAGTTGACTTATTTCCCACTAATCTCCTCCCTCACTAATCTGAAAGACTTACTGAGTTAACAACATATTGACTGATGCAGATGATATTAAATAAATTAGAAGCTGGCATCACCTAAAAATCACCATAAAAATGTAAGAAAAAAGGATGGAAAAAAGTAAAAATGTAAAAAAAAAAAAAGGAGAAAGAAAAATCATTAAAATTGGCCAAAGCTATTTTGTAGTTTTATCAAAAGCCTGGGCAAATGTGTTAAATCATACCAGAAACATATTTAGGATGGTAGAAGACTGTCGAAGAACCAGAAAGTTGCATATGAATACTTAGTGCAGGACAGTGGTCTCGTGGCAACAATTTTCACTTTGCTGTGCTCATAAAAAACCCCACTATCCATCCCTTTATAAGACAGGAGCAGTGCCATGCCAGTCAGACCCTGAAGGCAATAATAGTAACTAAGAGAACATTGGCCCAGCTGTGGCACCAGGGCAAACACAGAGAACCCATCAGTGCGTTAGCAAAAGCACAGCACCCGGAGGTTGAAGGCATCTTGCACATCGTTGCTTCATGTTTAACCATATCAGCGTGATGGTGAGACTTGTGAGTGTACTGAAGGGGGCTGCTAAAAGGTTATGGGACAGTCACCACCCAGAAATATCAAAAATGAAAAAAAAATAGACCTTTATAACAGATGGTAGCTCTTAAAACAGCCAGAAATCGCATGATCCAGGGTGTATGGATTGCAGCTGGACAAGTTTTCTTCCAAGAATCAGGGTAATTAATTAGCGCTCTGTGATAAGACGTGAATTTAATACTATCTGAACTCTTCAAGTGCAGAAGCACTTTTGATAAATTATGCCTTTGGACCTTAAATTAAATTTCAGATTCAGTGTGTGTTTCTGTGTATTATTAAGAACATTGTCCAAATGCCTGTTAAACACTGACAGGTTTGGGTACTGACCACTTCTCTGGGGAAGCCTGTTCCTTTCAATAAAGAAAGCTTGAACCTCCCCTGGCACAGCTGTGAGTCTTTCCTGTGTGTCCTGTCCCTGGATCCCAGGGAGATCAGCACCTCCCTCTCCACTTCCCCTCCCCAGAAAGCTGCAGAGGGCAGTGAGCTCACCCCTCAGCCTCCTTTTCTCCAAACTGGACAAACCCAGACTCCTCAGCAGCTCCTCACAGGACAGACCTTCCAGCCCTTCTGCCAGCTCTGCTGCCCTTCTCTGGGTGCGTCCCAGTGCCTTCACATGCTTCCTAAAGTGTGAGGCCCAGAACTGCTCTCACTAAATACAGCAGGACAATCCCCTCTGTTGACTTTCTGGCTGTGCCGTGTTTGATGCACCCCAGGATGGGGTTTGCCCTCCTTCTGAATCTGGCAGCAGCTCATTAAGTTTCACACTGATGAAAATTGTCCGATTCTCCCCCGAGTCTAGATTCCTCTGCGAGGCAGGCACCTTGTCCCTCAAGACAGTGAACATCACCTCCTAGTTTGGTAACATCAGCAAACTTGATAATGGTACATACAAGTCCAGTATTCAGATCATTAATTGTGAGGTAAAGCTAGGTTCATATATCTGTTCTTCTGACAGCTTTTCACACTAGTTGTATTAATCACCCTCCCATGTGCTCTTTTCATGAGTGAGCCATGGTAAATGTGAACCAAAACTTTAACAAATTGTAATTTTTCTTTTTCTTATTGGTGTGAGATGAATTTTTGGATCAGGCTGTAGGAAGAGTACATGTTAGGTTAAAAAATCTAAAATATATTTAACTTTTTCTTTCAAACCTCTGCAGCCTTTGCCCAAAGCTTTATGTGAGCCAGTGTACAGCTATTTCTCTCCCTCTCTCTTCTCCTCCTTCTCTCCTCCCATATTGTGGCAGCTCCAAAGCATGTTTGCTTCCAGGTTTGATAAATCCCTTCCCTCCAAGACCTCCAGTGAGTAACTCTGTTTCCATAAAGCAGCATACCTTATTAAACTTACTAGCTCTTCAAGAAAGATATCACAAAGTTTGTTTTTGGTATGGATGGATTTGTGAGTCAGACACCAGGAATAAATCATACAAATTAATTTCAAAAATTCAAAGATCTGCACTCCCGCTGTTATGAACAATGTTAAAAATTATCCATCTCCCATGTTAGAACAGTAAAAGAAAATAGTTGAAAACGTGGAAAATTATTCAGTAGTTCTATTAATGTTCTGTTTCAGTAACTTGCACAACATTGTTTCAAGAAGTTATTTTTTAGATAACCAGCAAATTAGTCTTATTATATAAGATTTATCTGAGATTGCTGCACCTATTGGATCAGCAATCTGTCATGAATATCTTCTAAATGAACCTTTCACCTTTCTTTGAAGTGCAGGAGAGTTACAATTTGGGGGATTTCTTCAGGAATATTTTGCTGCCTTCTTAGTTAAAGCTTGATGAGGTTATTATGTGGCCTTCAGAAGTGGCTTTTCAGCAGCATTATGTGTCTGAGCTCATGGTATCTAATTAAGCACGTTGTGTTTTCTGTGTAAATGATAAAATGAATGTAAAAGCACAGAGGGGATGTAACCTATAGGTGAAATTCCTATGCTTTTCAATCAGTTTCTTCTCTTTTCATCACAGATCAGTACTACTTGGGTTTCATTTCTCTGAGTAGGCTTGGGGTATTTTTTTCTTTTAATATGCTGGACCTCCAAAAAACACTATGAGTAATAACGCAGATAAAAGTAATGGTACAACAGAAGGAAATGACTGTAAAGCAAACTACATACACAGTGGAAGAGAGACACAGAGGTCGCTACAGTGTGTATAAACCTTGCTATTCTTGCTTTTTGAGCAGAGAGAAGCTTCTTGAGTGTTACACGACTCCAGTAGGTAGCAGGTAAGATGTAAGAGTTGCTTGCAAGGGGGCTTAAGCCATGAGTTAGGAGTGCTAAGTATCAGGGTAGTGTAAGACTTCAGAAGCAAGAAAAGTGGCTTCAATGTTGAGGGCCAATCATACATTTAAATGTGATTTTCAACCAGCTGCAAACATCAAGGACATGTCTGGGTGTGGGAAACTAATCACAGATACTTGTCTGTAAGCTCTGTAGTGTAATTTGGGGAGGTGAGTTTCATTCAAAGGTCGTGGTACGGTTAAAGCAGTGCAGCCTCCATGCTCTGTCAGAGGATGTGTTCATGTTGCTACAGCAGTGCTAACGCCATTTGAGCCTCACTCCGTGAAGAACAGACTGTGCTGATGTTGCTGCAGTTTTTCTGAGGGTGGCACCTCAGAAAACTGCAAAACTCCCCCACTGCAAAACTCCCCCACTGCAATGTTTTTAAGACAAATTTTACACTGTGTGATTCTTCTCTCAGACTGCTGCCAAACATCAGTATGGCACTGAATCACAGAAGCAAGGTCCTCAAGCTGTTTCCTTGGTCCCAGGGCAGGATCACAGGGAGCTGTTACTCAAGGTGTGTTTCTCAGAGTGGTGGTGAAGGTGTTCCCCAGGCAGCCTTCTCTGACATCCTGCTCCTGGTGGCCCCTACAAGAGATTCCTGGAGTCCACCCCTGAGCTCCCTCCTGGGGCTCAGCCCAGTGCTTCCCCTGCTGCCTCCGAACAGCAAGCAGACAGAGTTTGTCACATTTCAGCTGTCTTTCACAGAAGACAGTTCTCACGTCTCACCTTCTTCTCTGAAAAGTGGGACAACCTTTCCTTGTCAGAGCTTTTTTTTTAACTCCTTTGATCAGTCCGCATGAAGTTTTGCATCCTAGACATCTGATTAGCTTTACTGCTCCCCTCTAGTTGACTCCTAGACATTTTGTCAAGAACTTGGAAAAATTTTAAGTGTAATTCCAAGTGGCATATGTTACACATTAAAAAAAGCTTAACAGGAGTATAATCTGGATAAATAAGAGACAGTTGGTAAGAAATACACTTAAAAATCTCCTCTTTTGGCAGAGAGCCTTGCATCTGCTAATAATAATCATCATTAGCTTTTACCTATAAAATTTTCCAGATTTATTGGTGAGGAACTGACCACAAACACACTTCTCAATCTCATGGTTTGTCACACAGACAATATGAAGTCTTGTTTTGGCATTCATGACATAATTGTTTGGTTATTTTGGGAAAGCTTTCAGAATTGCTTTGAATTGCCACATCATGGATATTGAGCCAGAGCTTCAGCAGCTCTTCTTAATTTCACTCTAACATTTCAACCATTCCTAATTTTCTCTATTTTTTCACATTACTTTCTGTGATTTGGAAGAACTGAAGGGAAGGCACAAAAAACCCCCATCCTAAACTGTGTAATTATAAGAAATTATTGAATAGGTAAAATATGTTCTGTATGCCTTTTCAAGTGCATAGATAGTCTAGTCCTTATGGAAAAATTCTCAAAGTAAGAAGATTTAAGAACTAAGAAAGTTTTGCTCCTTAATTATTCCCTAGAGGCTTGCTTCTTCTTTAGAAGACTATCATGTCTTTAAAGAGATAATTTATAATTTAAGACTCACAAGGGCTAAAATTTTAATAAAGCCTCTCAGAAAAAAAATAAGAGAAACACTTGAGGTGGTGAGATCTATGGAGAATTTTATTTTCTAGTATGTATTTTTAGTAATACTGAAACAGGAAAAGATTTATCTTTGTTCAGTTAAAGTTTCTGTCAGTATGAAATCTGGCAAAAGAAGTAATTTTCATAAATACTGTAGAAAAGAACTCTTTTCAAGGGTAAAAATGCTGGAAGCAAACCTGCAAAGTGTCTGCTGGACTTCTCCAAAGGCAAGTTTGAAACCAGGAATTTTCCAAGTGAAGCAGACATAAGCTGTCCTGAAACAGGACAAATATAAACACAGTCATGCACTTGTCCAGATTATGTCTTTGAGAAAAGATTTTTTTCAGGCAACTCATGTAATTGTTCAGAAAAAATATGAGGAATTCCACTCTATTCTTGGTGGTTATTCAGATTTTTAATTATGAAAAAATGCTGGTGCTTATTCAATATCACTTAAATGAATTACTCAAAATTACTTTAAAAAGACTCTTCTACAAATGAAGTTATTTGTTATCTGGGTCTCCTTATAGATCTCATTCCAGAATGAAATGCTCTACATAAGTTTACATCTCTGTGATCTCAGCTGATGGAAAGAGAAGTTCAAGACAGAATGGCTTTTTCTTGTATACGTGGAATCTGTTTTGCTAAAATCTGGTTTGCTAAGGAATTAGCAGAGCTACTTCCAAGATCCTTTCTAAGTAATTCCTACAAAAGCAAATAAAAATTGTACTTTGGGTATATTTCCTTAGGTTAGAATATATCTTTTCCACTAATTTTTGATTTTTTCCTGGTTTTATTAGAGTATCAGCTTTAAAGTTTTTATAATGAAAAACTGAGTTAAACTCCATTAAACATTTAGTGGTAAACTACTTGCCACAAAAGTATATATTAAATGAACAAATAAAGACACTGTGGTGAGTTGACCCTGGCTGGATGCCAGGTGCCCAGCCTCCCACTCTATTATTCTCTTCCTCAACCGGACAGCTGATAGAAAATGTAATTAAAGGCTCACGAGGCAAGGTAAGGGCAGGGAGAGAGATCACCCAGCAGTAGCTGTCGTGAGTGAAACAGACTCAAATTGGGAAAATTAACTGAATTTTTTATCTACCAAATCAAAGTAGGATAACAAGAAATAAAAACTACATCCTTAAAACACCCTTCCTCCCCCTCCATCTCCTTCCTGGGCTTAACTTTCCTCCTGAATTCTCCACCTCCTCCCCACAGTGGCGCAGGGGGATGGGGAATGGGGGTTATGATCACTTCATCACATGTGTTCTGCAGGTCCTTCCTCCTCCTGGAGAGGACTCCTCACACTCCCACACACAAGCCTAATACAATAGCTGTAACAATAAACAATATAAACCCCATAAAATTAATTAATGATTAATAAATAAATGTATAAATACTTATTTAGAGACTTACAAACTTTAGTCTCTGGTGAGTTTATAGGCTGACACATTTCAAGGAAAAGAATAAATGACAAAACTTCAATTTTGAGCTTTTGATAGGCAGGAATTTTATCACAGGAAAACCAATTTCTTTGTTTAAATGTTAACATTTTGTCATCTAACCTTGCCCACAAATCTAAAGATTTTGAAATCTGCAATACACTTTCCCTGCCCATACCATGTCAAACAGGAAGATGAAAAGCACAGGAATGTACCTGTTAGACCTCACTCGTAAGGACTGTGTAAAAATATGTTACAAGGAGACCAGCTTTGCAACCAGCATTCAATCTGTGATTTTCTGAAATCATTGACAATGCACAGACACAAAAGGGGGGCCAAGAAGATAGGTACATGACTGGCACTAAGCATTTTGTGGCTGCTGCCACAGGAACGGAGCTGTCTGCTGTGCTTAGGACCTGTTTTAGCAGATGATACTGAAGCCAGACCTTGCTGCAGCTAGAGGAGGTCTCAGACCTTCCATAACCAACCACGAAATAAAACCAGTGGTGCTACAGAGCAGATAAGTGGGTCTTCAATGCATGGCCAAGCTCTTGAGGGGCTAGCAGACAACCACTCTAAGTAAACCCACTAGGACTAGGAATTATTCACAGATCAGTAGGATGGGGTCCAGCAAATGGGACGAAAACAAGGGTTAGTGTAAGTGGACAGCTGTATGTTGAATGTTTACACCAGGGAACAACAACAAAAAAAATTGCAATGTGGCAAACACCCCCCCCCTCCCCCCCCCCATCATCTTACTCAATGATTTTTATAATCTGGTAAAGTTATGATTATTAGCATTGTGTGGGTTGACCCTGACTGGCCACCAGGTGCTCACCAAAGTGCTCTCTCACTCCTACTTCTCAATGGGATTGTGGGGAAGGGGAGAAATTGACAGAAATATGGGTCAAGATAAGGACTCGGAGATCTCTTCCTAATTACTGTCAAGGCAAAACAGACTTAGATAAATAAATATATTGCTAATTAAAGAGACCATGATAATGAGAAATAAGAACAAACATTAAAAAACACTTTTGCCCCACCCCTCTGTTCTTTCTGACCTGAACTTCAGTCCCAAATCCTTTACCTCCTCCCCCTGAGTGGGACATGTACAGTTCATACATGTCGGGGCTGCTCTTTCTTCCTCATGCTTTTCCCTTGCTCCAGCATGGGTTCCCAACCACATGAAATAGCCCTTCTCCAGTGTAGGTCCTCTCTGCAGGGTGCATTTCCTCAGGAACAGACTGCTCCAGCTTGAGTGCCCCCAGGGGGTCCCAGGTACTGCCAGTAAAGGTGACCCTATGTGGGCTCCTCTCCAAGGGCTGTAACTCCTGCCAGAGCCTGCTCCATCCAGGACATTCTCCATGAGGTCACGGCTTCCTTCAAGGCTGCAGGGGAAACTCTGCTCCACCATGGACCCCCATGGGCTGCAGGGGCACAGCTGCCTCACCATGGGCTGCACCATGGCACTGGAACACCTCCTCCGCTCCTGCACTGACCATGGGGTCTGCAGGGCTGTTTCTTTCACCTGCTCTCTCTCGGCTCTCATGGCTGCTGTAGTGCAGCTTTAATTTAACCTTTCTTTCATGCAATATCCCAAAGGTGCTGCCACTGTTGCTGATGGGCTCAGCCCTGGCCAACAGCAGGTCCATCATGGAGCTGGCTGGCACTGGCTATGGTGGCCTGATGGCAGCTTCTTGCAGAAACCACCCCAACGGCATCCCCGCCCAAGGCTACCAAAACCTTGCCACGCAAGCCCAGGACAAGCTTGAGGGTTCCTTGTCTGCATCTATCTTGCCACTTTTCCCTCAGAATCAGGACTGGGAGATCATGGATGTCATGCTTTGGTGATGAGAAATAGCTTCTCTGAGGCAAGTGGCCATTTCCTCTCTCTCCTTCATTCATGATATGAGGTAATTTGAATATGATTGATTGATTGCTTTTTCACTTACCTGTTTTCTTATTTCCACTTACGGTTTCCACAAGTAAATTATTGTGAACACAGGCATGTGAACAAAGACATATCTCAGATCCTAACCCTATTCATCTCCAATATCCAGTATCTCCTCAACTTCATCAATGTCCCTTTATTATCTGCTGAGAACTGTTTTGTGTTAAGTGGTATCTTACAGTGTTGAATAGTGCTCAGCTGGACAGCTGCTATTCCAGCAAGCTGTCTGCCTGGACCTCTCTCACAAAGGTCATCATCCAGCCTTGTTGTCATAGCACCAGCATGTTGACCTTTTTTTTCTCATTCATGTGTATACTAGAGATCTCCTATCTAGTTATGTGGACAAAGATTTTTGCCTACGACATGATTCACTGAAGATAAATATGAATGTGTCATAGGTCTGTTCTGAGGAAATCACCTCATTATGCAGTTCTCTTAACAAGATCATAAAAGCCGTTTTCCTGTTCAATGGTTCATTGCCCTTTTTGTAATTATTAGGACTAAAATAGGAATTGTGTAGTGTAAACAAAGTGTGTGTGGTAAAAAAGGGAGAATCCATGTTTAAAATTAGTGACAGAGACAATATGC
Source organism: Corvus kubaryi (assembly GCF_017639235.1). Lineage (NCBI taxonomy): Eukaryota > Metazoa > Chordata > Aves > Passeriformes > Corvidae > Corvus > Corvus kubaryi. Next base: position 610,349 of record NW_024581095.1, on the reverse strand, counting down.
TGTATGTGTGTATAAATATTTGCCAAAAGACTTTCACTTCTGAGATCTTGTCTGAGACAAGAAGCTGAGAGAAAAAGCCATGCCGCTGTAATGTCATGTTTCCTTGCAAATTGGAAAAATAAACAAGTCTGGACTTAGTCAGAGTTACTGCTAGCACCAGCTGCTGTGACCTCCTACTAAAATAGGAATGACACACCACATTTTTCAGATTCTGGTGATGATTACAATTGAGTCAATACATAGCTGGATTCATACTAGTATTGAATTACCAGATAATTAAATTTCATAGAGAAAGTATACGCGCAAAAACCAGTCAATGCTGACATTTTTTAATCCAAGAAATTCAGAAATTCAGCTGCTGCTGAACTTTAAACATCCTTTAAAGGTCAGATTAAGAAAGTCAGCAGAGCTGACAGAATATTTTAGAGTTGCTTCAGCTCTGGAAGCAACACTTTTTATGCTTCTGGATATTTTGGGTTTTCTACATGCAGACCTTTGTTTTCCAGCTGTAAGTTTTCCCATATGGAAAAGGAGACTGTTGATCAACAATCTTATCAGAAGGCTCTATAGGTATTGCACAAGGAGAAGTTTATTATATCTTTCACGTGCCTATTCTCTCACATAAATATAGGCATGTCTACATCTCATTTTTTGGATAAGGAAAAGGAATGTTCAGATAGCTCCCAATTAAGAGGGCTTAAGGCAACCAAGTGACACAATTTCTAAGTGCTCCCTCTTGATGCAGGTGGAGACAGAAAAGAGATTGGCACACATTGCCTTACAAAATGGTCATCTTTTGCAGTGGGACAAGCACTGAAGGACAGGAATGTCAGTTCCAGCTGGTTCTGTGGGAGCCCAAGAGGACAACACAAGTTTCATTGAAACTTTAAGTGGATGATTCCGGCTTTCCACTGTGGAATATTCAAATATGAGACAATACATGTCTTGGGTTCCACACACCTGCTTTGCTTTCGGTTGCAGTGTAGCACCCTTTACCCTCAGCCAGTCTGGGTAGTTCCCTCAGGTCAGCCTTTAATACAAACAGCCACAAAGCTGCAAGCAGCAAACCCCAAGCACTTCAGAGAGCAGAAGAAAGATGGAGACTTGAGAAGTCATCTCAGTAGCATTCTCTGGGTTATGGCTGGAAAGTTCATGTGACACTAACATCATTTAAAAGAGAGAAATATTTAGTAATTAGTTGTGGGCAATACCTTAAAAATAATTCCTCAACTCTAGGACTTGGCTGAATCAAAACCAGAATGCCCATAGCCTCTGAACTGTGTGAGGAACATAGACAAAAAAGTTAATGCTCATTCTACTAAGGATGTGAATAAGCCCTTTGCTCCCAGTGCTTTTTAAAACTTCTCCTACAAAAACTTGCAGTTAATATCTGGAGCTGGTAATTTTTAACAAATGAGCATCAGACAGGTCAAACATATTGAAGTGGTAGCAGTAAAGAGAAGGGGCACTCTTATTTACAGAGCTGGGCAAGGTCTGGAGAGAAAAAGAGAAATTAGACTTATCACTGCATAAGAAATGTCGACTATTTTCTAGGCTGCTGCAAGACCCATGCTTAAAAGCAGGCTTCCAAAGGGATTTTGGCTTGGAAAACTTACGTAAGAAGTTGTGCTAAAGAAGTTGTTTTCCTGGTTTTTTTGTTGTAGTGCATTTCTCAGCTACACTTGAGGAGAAATACTTGTGTTTTATGAGGTTCTGTGCAATTTCTGCAGTTATATATTCAACGGATTTCATGAAGAAAATTTAAAAAGTTTTTCTGCAGAAAGAAATAAATTTAGTGAATTATACAGCTGATAGTCCTGTTACAAAAGAAAAATAGCACAATATTTATCTCACTGGTAGGGAGAAAAACATTTGGTTTACATCAGAAAATGAGAAAGTTTAGAAAACATTCCTTCATACATCTGATAATAATTACTAACGTTGCTGTGATGGTAACTCCTTGGCTGGAGTTTCAAGGTAGGTTTACTAGCATTTATCTCTTAAAAGGAGCAGCAAATACCCTGATGCTTCCAAGTTTCATTTTGCTGAAAATCAAACTAGTGGCCCACCAAAACCTGTCTCTTCAAACCTGTCTCTGGAGAATCATACCAGACTCCATATTTATGTGTTTGGACATTTTACAAAGTCATTGTGTAAGTTTTGGAGTTGTTTTTGTTGTTAGGGAAAGCAGGGCCATTTTCCCTCAAGTTTGTGTTTCTGAAGAGTAACCCTCTGATGAGACAGAAGTTGAATGATTTCAAGGTCAGTCAAATGCCTGACTTGTCCCAGGAAAGCAGAATAAATTGCTTCAAAAGAACCAGGTGCTAGGGAGCTCCCCTTATATGTCAAGACATTCCCTTTCTGCAGGTAGTTTGTTATATGTTCTATTTTCCTCTTCGTTTACTTCCATAGCTGAGAAATACTTTTTTAGGTGTTGTTCAGGTTTTCATTCTCTCTGCTTATGGGATTTTTCAAGGCTAGAGCAGCTTTCACACTCCCAGAGCCTCTCAAAGCCAGGGTCCTTGGGTCCATTTGGACTAAGAGGAATGAGTGCAGCAGGACTCTTAGCATGCAGCCCAGCCAGGTTTGCTGATCTGCTGGCTGCAGTACTTGCTACAATAATAAGGAAGGTAGATTTAAACTGCAGCTGATAAGAACTGAATGGTTGTGTCCCTGTGATTTCTCCTCTGTTTTGCATAATATGCTTGATTTCTGCACTTTGCATGGAGTTTAATTTAGTGCTTGCTGGGGTGGAAACTGTAGGACCAAGCCCTGCATGGAAACATATACAGGATTACAGTTTTCATGAATGTGGATGAGGGTTAGGTACTTTTCTCTTGCCTGAGACCAAGATGTTTCTGATCCAACATATAAATCAGATTTGAGATGCCTTTATAGCAAAATTTGGAGTGGCTGTGAAGCTTGTGTGCTTTCACTTAATTAGCAGCTAAATGTAGGTTTTCTGAACAGCAACACTACATAGGTATCTGAAGTCCATCTTGGACTGGAGGTAAGCTCTTTGAAATAAATGTTTCCATAAAACCAAGTGGGAGGAAAGGTTTGCCTTCAAATACATACCGCATGTTAGTATTCACCTGCTTAGACTTCTTAGCACTTGAACTTCCTCAGATAGTTTGAACATTTTTGAAAATTAATTGTTCCTTAAAAAGAAGTGTTTGGTTAACGGTTTGGTTAACGGTTAAAGTTGGTACGGACAATTTGCAGTAGAGTACAGCTGGGGACAGTCAGGGTCATGAGTAAAAATGGACTTTTCAGGAGAAGAACCAATTCAGGAGACCAGCACAGAACTATCTGGGGAGCTCCCTCTGTTCCTGGCTCCTGTGTGGAAACTAAAGTGCTGCTGGGTGAGAGGGTAGGCATGTATCTTATAGGCTATACATTTTGGAACAGATTATTATGCTTCATTGACTTAGTCTTTGCATGTTTTTCATTACATGGAGTGGAGATACTTAAACAAGATTAGTTTAATATGATCAGAAGGATTGGGGACTGAATGCTTTCCAGAAGCCAGGTGTCCAAATAATCTGAAGGGCCTGACTTGTCTAACCCTGAGCCACGTACTATTACAGTGAATTTTTACAGGGCATGGAAAAACTGTGCAAGGTCTTTTGCTGGTTCTGCTGACTCTTAATACAACTATCAATTAAGGAAGGGAAAAAAGGAAAGAAAGAAGGAAGAAGAGGAGAGGAGAGGAGAGGAGAGGAGAGGAGAGGAGAGGAGAGGAGAGGAGAGGAGAGGAGAGGAGAGAAGAGAAGAGAAGAGAAGAGAAGAGAAGAGAAGAGAAGAGAAGAGAAGAGAAGAGAAGAGAAGAGAAGAGAAGAGAAGAGAAGAGAAGAGAAGAGAAGAGAAGAACAGGTACCAGGCAAGAAGCCAGTGGCCTGGGGTCGGATGATGTGGAGAGTATCAGAAGCCCAAACACCTGGGAGGGAAGCACGAGGAGAGGTATTATTGCACATAGAGCATGTACTAGCACAGCTTTCACAGAAGTCATAAGAAATTGCTCATGTCTTTTTTTGTCCTCAGCAAATCAAGCTGCAAATGGGATTCCAGACTCACTTCAATGTACTTGATTAATCATTCTCTTCATTGCACTGCAGGCATTAAGGGTATGGCTGTTTGGATAATGACTCATAATCTTTTATCTACCGGTAAATCAGGACAGAAATATAAATTTTTGCATTGCCCATGAAGCACATAGGTCCACTTTGACATGGCTCCAGTGTTTAATGAGGGTTTTAGTGGCAAGATGCAAATATTGCATGAGAAGCTCCTTTTAGGAATCCAGCATACCGAAATGATAAGTGTAGCTCTTTGTACATTAAAATCAGGATGAAAATCTTCTTTTAACAGAGATAATTCTCTAACTCAAATTTATATAAGCTTTGAATGTTTGGGGGTTTGGGTTTTATCTGGTCCTTTTTTTTGATGTTGGCTTTTTTGTTTGTTTGGAGTTAATAGGTTTGTTTGGTTTTGAGGGGACTTTAAATGTGTTTTGTTTGGTTGATTTTTTTATTTAGTTCATATTTTTTAGTTCAAGTCTAAATAAAATCAAACTTTCTCTGACTGAAACTGGAAATTTCTTCTGGCAGTGTATTTCAATAGCATATTCTGACACCTTCCTCTTAATTGGTTGTACTCTTCTGATTCTGGCCTCTATCACAAGTATCAAAAATGTTGAAGAATTGTAAGGAATATATACTCTGTGAAACATGAGCTGAGTGGGAAAAACCAAATGTATTTGACCCTAGGGTAACATTGTTTTTAGTTATACTGAAAACTCACACAGAAGATTCTAATAATGCATAGCACCATTAATTAATTTTTTTAATGCAAAGCTGACTCGCTAAAATTAAGAAAGATATGCTATTGTAATTTTTCTATTTTTGTGTCATGTAACTGGGAAGAAAAGTATAGTTTTATCCAGAAGAGGTAGAAATAGCTCAGTTCTGCTTGCATAAATACACTCATCAAGAATATTTGATTCCCAAAATTAAATTTACAAGCATTGACATTTTGCAATCCGGATTTTTTTTTTTTTAAGTTATTTATGGGATGGCTTGGACCTGGTGACCCGTTTTCTTAATTTTAATCTGTTTAGACTTTATATTCACGGGGATTTTAAGGAGGCTTAGCTTTGTTTTACTGCAGATGTTATGAAAAATGCAAGTTTAAAGAAAACTATGCCAAAATGTTTGGGTTCTGTACCCAAACTTAAGATCTTGGATAAAATTAGTTAAACATGACTGAAACTAGCCATCATACCCCCACATTTGCTACAAAAAACACAGAGTATGAAGTGTATCACGTAAGTGTACACGTAAGTGTAACATGTCTGAAAGCTATAATGTAAATATACATTTTATATACATTTTTGAAACAGCAAGATTTAAAAGCAAACATATCAAAACATTCTAGTCCTTCCTCCTTACTAGGAAACTGAAAATGGAAAACTGAAAACTGCTGTATAATCATCAGTAAAAAGAATTTGTACTTCAGGAACAAGGAGAGGAAGAAAAAAAGAATCAGGTGAAGGAATCAAAATTTCATGTTCCATTCCAAAAGTAGAAGTATCTCTTTAAATTAAGTTAAATTAGTGGTCTGAGAATTTCATAATAACTCATCTAGGTAATGGGGTTTTTGCCCATGTTTGAGATAAAACAGTCAATATCAGAATAGACTGTTTCATGTGTTGAATATCTTACTTCAATGAGAATGCTCAGAAGTGCATAAGATCCTAAAAGAAAGCTTTTTTACTGTGAGGACAATCAAATACTGAAACAGGTTACCTAGAGAGATTGTGGCATCTCCATTCCCAAATGTATTAGAAACTCAGGTGAAGAGAGCCCTACATGCTGTACCTGCACCCACTTTAAGCAGAGAATTTGGACTAGATGGTATCCAAAGCTCCCTGGCAGCCTCATATACTCTATGATTCTGAGATAATTAGGAAAAAAATTGTATTTTCCAGTGATTGTAACTCCAAAATTAATATTGATCTTGACAGGAAAATGAGAAATTTTGTTAAAGTCTTGACAGGTTTTATCTTCTCATGTGCCTTAATAGGGATGAAAAACAGCCACAATGTGTCTTTGGTACATCTGTCCTCCTTCCTTGTTTTCATACTCATATTGATTTCTCCATTCCTCAGACTGTTCCATCAGTGTGCAACGTGTACTTAATCACTGACATAACACATCTTGTCAATTCTTAACATTTTTCGAAGCCTTTAATTCATAATCTGACAGAAATGTTTAATCTGTATCTTACCCAGGTGTGCAGACATCACCATCCAGGACCTGTGGTTACAATTCTAACAGGAATAGTTACTCATAAATGATGACAAGATGATTAAAGCCCTGGAAAGACTTTTGTTAGAGGGGTGATGGAAGAAACTTTGACTCTTCAGTCCTGGAAATGGTAATTTAAGAGGAGAGACAGAGGTCTGTGGAACTGTGCTTTGAAGGGAGAAAGCAAATAAAATGACCTTGCTGACTGGTCTTGTCAAAGGCTGGGAATTAATAAAAGGAAGTGGTTAAGAGTGAGGTTTAAAGTAAATTAAATGGAGGTGGTTCTTCATAGAGCAGAGGCTGCTACCTGTGATATCATTCTTAGTCAAAGGATACTATGAATAATAAAAAGTTTTGGAGATTTAAGGGCAGATGGAACAAGTACATGAAGCAAAAATCCATTGGGGATTGCTCAATCATAGGAAACTTCTCTGATTCAGGAAATAGTAGCAGTGAGTTTCTTACGTGTTTGGCAAGTATTTATGCTTCCATTTACGGACAGGAGAGACTGTGCATCAGGATAAGCGAGTCTTTGGTTTGACCCAATCTGGCCAGTCTTGTATGTCTGTGTATTATACACTTCTATAGTTGGATTAATAATTTTGTATACATCACATATGTATATTTACCACATATGACATTTCAAGTGAGGCGAACTGTTGCAGAACCTCTAATAGCTTAATAACTAAAATTAGAAAAAAAAATCCTATTAGACTTTCCAAGTAGCAGTGGCTTAAATCCCAAATATACTTCTATCAAAAATGGTGAAAATAATCCTTCATATTACGATAATCTGAGAACAGAGAAATAAGTACCTCCAGTGCCTTTATAATAACATCTTAGTTTTTCATTATACATGGTCAGTCTTACCTCATTATAAGGGGTTTTGTGTGTCTGGGGTTTTTTTGCTTTAGAAAACAGGACTTATCTGATATTTTTTTTTTATGTGAGGACAAACTTTAGAAGTTAATCAACACCTGTCCTAATGTGTAAAATCATCTTCTGCATAGATTGACTCTTTCAAAAGCTAGCTTTTAAGCAATATATTAAACTGTTCAATTTCAGCATAAAAGGTACTCACCACCTACACCAAACACTGTTGTATTCAAATTATATTTTGTGTATTTCCCCCATTCATTTCTGTCCTGTTTTCACTGGAAACACTCTCTTTACTCTCTATACCATTATAGAATTAACTAATGCCAAACTAAGACATAGTTCATCTACTACAGATGTGTTTGCTATCATTTCTTCTTCTGTAAAAGCTGCAAACCTCTGTTCCAAGTTTGTGTATCCTGTTATTACAGCAACCAGGTCCCATTTTGCATTATAGCTGCAGACGAAGGGCCAATACAAATAATATCAGATTCATTACTTTTCCAAGTTAATTAGTCATGGAGTCAGAAGGTGTCAAAGAGTAGTAGTTGTTTGTAGGCCATTTGAAAAATGAACAACTGAAGTGTAAATATATGACATTATGAACAAAACCGAAATTTTTCAGAGCAACAAAATGAATTTTTGTCTTCAGATACACCAATTCAAGCCTGAGCTCTTCAACCTGTGGAGTTTCTTTTATCATAACTTATTTCTTTGTTGTTAAGACCAATGAGGCACTGACATTGATAAGATGTCTGGAAGCATAATCATAACCTGATACAGGTTGTGTACAGTACATACATATAAATAGGCCCTTTATGTTTATATGAGCAAACAGAAATGGAATAAGATTACTCAGATTTGGTTTTAGGGCATTTTGCAGTTTACCAGGAAATCAATGTAGACATTACAAACCCTCAGAGTCTCATAAATTGTTCTTATTGATGCTCTTTATCCAACCCTATCCTTAATAATTTTAGCTTCCCACATGGGCAGTAGCAAAGAAAAATGCAGTAACCAATCAAGTACTTTTAGCACTCATAAAATAGTTCACAAAAGTTACAACATTAATATGTGAAATTGTAAAGTAGAAGAAAAAAATTTCCATCTGATTTTGGCATATTCAAAACAAAGTTTTCCCAAAAGTATGTTAAGAAGTGTGTGCTTCAGGTCTGTCAAGTTCCATGCTGCTTTTAATCCCGCTCAGTATTATGGGAGTACTCCACAGCCCTGGTCAAGCAGAGGGCTTGTCTTACCTGGTGCTTATCCACAAACACAGAGTAAAAAGCTTTTCTTTCTCTAGAGTTTAGGGCAACAGTGGGCATTTGAGACAGGCAGGACCACAAAAGGCAGGCATTACCTTCCTAGCAAGCTGTCTGTGTTATTTTTGTCCTAAATGACAAACCTTGGAGTCTATTGGTGTAAATCTGGTAGTTACTGAAGGGAATAACAGAATGATCACAGGCACATCTCACTTTACCTGCTAGGATTATTTAGTCTGAGCTGCAGTTGTCCAAGTTTCTCTGCAATTTGTTTATTTTTCATCATTCTATATAATTTTTACCTAGTAACTGAGAGGAGAAATAATTATCTTCTCATCATCTGCCAAATAAGTCACAACCCTCCCTCCAAATTATTTTTGATTTTGTGCTGTTACTACTTGGTGTAGTCGTCTGTTTGCTCAGATAAAATTCACTTTAAATTATGTTTTACTTAAGTTGCAGGATTTGGTGTCCCTTAATGCCAAGGGACATTTGCTCTGAGAACCTTTTATTATTTTCATTTGTGAGATACTCTCTTGGTCATTGATCTCACATGAAGGTAACTTGACCCTCACTCTTATACCCCCTGATGCTTGGAACATAACTCTGAATTGCACAATGCTCAGGAGACTGTTAGAACCATTAAGAAAATATTATGGCTAAAATTTAAGTATCAGTATGCAGTTATTTATTGCAGTTGTCAACAGTTTGGAGCTTTTCCCTGGCAAAATATTAAGACCTGGCGAAGTCACCCATAGGCAATTACAAGCTTTCTATCTAAATTCTACCTGAGAATTTCTTGATGTTTAGATATTTAGTGTATCTGCCTTTAAATTAGGGCTATGAAGAGTTAACATATGCAGGATGAATGTCACATGTTCCTCCAGGCAATTTTTCTCTTTCCATTTTCATTTCAAACATATCTTTGTTGTTTATTTTTAATTTGTTTCATGAGTCAAATAAAAAATTAAGGCAGTCTGGACTTTAACTACAATCTAATAGGGGCTGCTTCCTTAGTCTGCATCTTTTATGTCTTTGCTCCTCAAACAGAGTGTCAGCAACAGATATCTTTTACTGAAAAAAACTCTGGTCTTTTCTTTCTTTCTTTGAGGGAAGAAAGAGGAAAAGAAGTTCGACATGCTACATATTATGCTTTGAGAAAAGCTTTTCACCTAGTTTCAGGCAGATGGATATGTTGGTCTAATTCTCAGAACTTAACAACTAGCAATTGAAGGCATCAGTTGGATAAATATCTATGACATCTGGGGATGTTTCCTAATGAAAGCTACTGTTTAGGAGTCAGTGTAGTTTAGAATTGATGCATGGATATTAAACAAAGCATATACATGAGCTTCCAAGCATCTGTGTCCCATCCATATGGTCAGATCTGCCCATGGAATAAAAAGGAAACTGTCCTGTCAATGGTGGTTGAGTGAAATGTGCTCTCATGTGTCTTGCAGACATGCACTGAGTGAGGTCTGTGTACTGTATTTCTAATTCCTCTAGAAAGAACTCACAAAGTATTGTAAATATTGTTTGTTAATTTTCATTTTAGTTCTTGTTGCTTCTTGGTATATGTTAAGCTACAATGTTTTAAAAGTGCAAAGTCAAACATTTTATTATTTTCTTCTCAATCTTGCTTATCTACTAGAAATTGATTTTGGGTTGGGAGGTGAAGAAATGCTTTGGGTTTTCATTAACACTGTCATTGATTAACAGCCTTACTGCACCTCTCAGAAGGAGTGTGCCCTTCCCAGAATTGCAGTAACATATCTCTCTGTCACAAAGTGCCAGAAGGAAAAGCAGTGCCCTTCATAGACATGATTGCCAGGCTCTTTGTCCTTGTGTGCTTCAAGAAAACTGAAGAGGAAGGGCAAGAAGCATTGCCACAACGTCTTCCTGTCCTGTTCTTTCCTCATGCCATGGGCTAGACACACCTTGATGCTGGGCACAGCAGGATGGGACATGTCATTGACAGTAGACACATTTCCAAGATTTCTGAGAGAGAGCTGAAAGGGAACATCTCGTTTAAGTGCACGCTAACTACCTGCAACCCAGGTCTGAGCAGGAGACATTTCATTTGTCATGTTGTTTAAAACAGCAGTTTGGGTTTTGAAGCAGTAGCTGGGGAAGCCATAAATGCGAGTCTACTCTCCCCTCTTCCAGTGGTAAGAAAAACTCCTTCTTCCAAAAAATATCCATTCAACTATTTGAGAAAATGATAGAGGTTGCTTCCTGTTGCCTCCTGGTGAAGCCATACATCTGTGTGAATAAGGAAATTTTCATCCATCTCCCAAAAGACAGCAATGAAGAACCATGGCTCTAATTTACACCAGTTTCATTTGGAAGAGAATGAGTGAGATGTGCTTGTTACCCAGACCAGTCTTATTTAGCAATGGTACACATTCTGTATGAAAACAGTTAGAGGACAAAATTTCCTATTATCATACTTCCAGATTTAAAGAGTTGCCATCCCACCTATAACCTGCAAGGAGCTGAGACTCTTAAGGTGTGTGTCAAGTGTGATATATGTTCCCTAATCAGGGAACATCTTATCTGTGTCAAGATGAGGGTTAGCCATGAGTTCAGCCTGAAGCTGCCAAGTGTGTCCAAGCCTGGGACAGTGGGGAGATCTGCACAGAGTTGCCACTCTCAGCACTTGTGGAGAATCCTCCCTGAAAGTGAGGATCTAACAGAGCTGAAGTACCTCCAGGGTAAAAGCGTCAGGTGTTTTCTACTTTAAAATCTTGACTCTGGGCTTTTAAATTCTCCCTATTTCCCATTTTTTGTATCAGCTGTGCTAGACCATACCTTGCATTCCAGAGTCAGTCCTGTTTTGCTCTACAATGAAGAGAAATTGAGTTCTATCTTTATCCATGCCTTTAAATATTGCAAACTTCCAGAAACACCTTTAAAGGAGCATTTCTTAAAATATTTGTGCTGGAATTATCAATATGCGAATACTGTTTAAAGTTTGCAGACTGTACAAATTAATCCGAAGTTTTAGGCTTAAATCTTACACACAGCTTGTATCTGTTTCTTACTGTAAGACAACTTTTTTTGCAGGCTTAGTTTTTATAGCTGTTAGTGCTCATTTAAGGAGATTTAAACACAAAAACTGAAGGCGGCCGTGAAACTTACCTGATATGAAGACCAGACAAAATCTGAATCTAAATGAAGGGTGATTGACATACTACTGGATATACTGTGATTTCTACTAAAATGAGTTAGTGAGTCAAAACTAATAGTGTTATTAAATATTCTGGTATTTGCTGAGCAAATCAGACACAGAAAAATAGAAGTGTTTAAGGAAAGCTTATTGTCTTGATGTTATCTGATAAAACACACAGAGAGAATTTTATTTCCAAGTAACAAACATTGTAGATAATATCTGCAATTTTTTTTTTTTTTAATTTCCACAGTATTTACTGGGGATTTTAAAATTAAATAGGCAGATCCTGTAATTTTAAGACTTGGCTTTCCCTGTTGAGGTGATGCTCAAGGTACAGAGGACAACTTGAAAGCACAGACTCAGAGAAAGATTAAAGTAAAAAGCACCTCTGGATGCTATGTAGTCCAGCTAGCTCGCAAATTAGACCAGGCTGCTCAGGGTTTCGCCAGGTTTTAGGAATCCACAGGGATGGAGGTTTTGCAGTGTCTAGGCCACATGCCCCAGTGCTCAGGTAGTCCCATGCTGAGAAACTTGCTTTATACTCATGAGGTATAGCAAAAAAATTTGTGTCTTTGGGTAAGTGGAACAGTAAATAGAATTAATGCCAAAAAATACCATCTATTTGTCATTACTTAACTAAAATAAAAAACTCAACCAACATAATCCCCTCTGCCCCTTGCCCCCCCCAACAGCACCCCCAAAACACAAGTCATAAAATAAATTGTCATATCTAGATTAAGACATAGGAATGGAAAGAACTTGACTTCCAAAAACTACTTGAGAAAAAGTAAATTTGAGGGGAGGAAGAAAGCCTAAAATACATACTCTCTGTGAACTCTTATTTGCCAAAAGATACCCAGCAATGAGTCAGCTCCTGCAGGGTGGTAAATGCTAAAAAATTGTAAAGAAGAAAATAAGAGTAGGGGAGGAGACATATCCATTTTCTCATTCCTAAGCAGCAACAGGATATGCCTTTCTCTGAAAAAGCCAAGAACAAAAGCTCTCAGAGTTGATAAATAAATAGCAGTTAAAACTTATGAGACATCAACTAAGCATAAGGGGTAAAGAGCCCAAGGCTCCAAAAGCAAAACCTGTGGTAGATGACCTGAACAAAGATTACCACACATTTTGTGCTGACCCAGTAGCTTAGATACCAGTGGGATTTGAACTAGCAGTTATCTCTTCCAGATCTCCTAGATATGGAGTAAAAAACTCAAAGGTAACTACCCAAAGATATGGGTAAAAGCCACAGACACAGCTTTCCCAACACTATACATGTCTCTATATATTGTCTACATATTTCCCAATACATGTCTCTACAAGCTGTTCACTCTTCTGATACTAGGATGTGGTGTAAAGTCAGTATATTATGTTTTTGCAGGGTTTCAAGTGGAACCTCACAGATTCGCAAGTGATTTTGGCTGCAAGTTACTTCTTGTTATCGTATAGTCCAATCCCCCAACCAAGCAGGGTCACCTAGAGCAGGCTGCCAGTGATCATGTCCAGTAGTGTTTTGAATACCTCTGTGAGTGCAGATGCCACAATCTGTCTGGGCAACCCTGACAGAAAAGAAGTGGGGTCTGTGTGTTCAGATGAAATACCATGTTTGAATTTTTGCCCAGTGTGTCCTGTCTTGTCAATACACACTATCAAGAAGATTTTGGTATCCTGTAAAAAAGTAAAACGCACATGTAAAATCCATGTGTAAATGTGTGAAAAATAGTTAAGCTGGGGAGAATTTGAAGTCAGGCAATCCAAGAAAGAAAAGTATGTATATCATTCTGAAGGATAGAACTGTCAGTAAAAACTGCCTTGAAGATATTTAGTTGGCAAGAATATATCATCAAATTGGAACAACTAGATTTTTGAGTATTTATATAAGAGTCACTATAAAGAAAAATACAAGTCTTCTAAATATTAGAGATACCATATACTACTCGAATATGAGTCAGGACATTCAAAATCTACTATGCAGGAATGACACTTATAGGAAGCTGCAAGAACCCTTTCTGCTGTAAATGATACAAATACTTTTTTGTGTTAACTTCAATATTCATTTCCAGGCAGCATGTCCACAGAAAAATCATTGACACAAATGATACCTTAGTAAATGCTGTATATTATCAAACAAAGAGCATTAACTTGTTCATGGTGATGTGCATTTTTTCTTGGAAGATTATACCCTTCCTCCCCGGCAGAAGTCCATCTCCAGCTCTCATTTGTATCTCACTTGTAAGCACAAATTCATCTCCCATCTGTGCACTGACAACTCATAGGCCTGCTTTCTCCTCCCAGTCCTTGTCTTGTTTCTCTGATGGCTTTCTGTGGATACCCAGCCATTGCCTTATGCTAACATGGCTAAAAATCCCACTCTCTATTGAAGGTCTCCTTAATGCTTTCTGTCT
>NW_024581095.1:561408-596316 GCF_017639235.1 Corvus kubaryi | reverse complement strand
CTAAAAATCCCACTCTCTATTGAAGGTCTCCTTAATGCTTTCTGTCTCACAGCTGGAGACATCAGAAATATATTATAAAATCATAGGAGCATAGAATAGTTTGGATTGGAAGGGGACCTTAAAGCTCATCTCATTCCAAGCCCCTACCAAGTCTTAGCACTCACCTCATGACTAGCAATTTTATACCCATTATTTTCCCTTATAGAAATATGCTTGCATGCTAATGTTTTCTTTTCTAATTTAATTAGACAGTTTTTTTCACCTGTCCCAGATCTCTACAGCTTGCCCCAACATGAAAAATGAATTTTTTTCCAGACTTACATAAATTCATCTCAAATAGACTTACAGAGGTACTGTTAGACAGGATTTGTAATAGCAGCTCATTTAAGCAGAAAAAGAAATAATCAAATCTTTTTTGTGTATTGATATTTTAAGAAAGAACAGTCAAGAAAGGAAAAGGCCTGTTCTCTGGGTAAAAATTAGCTTTGTCATGTAACAAAGAAAGCTTAAGTGTTCTGGGCTACCAGGTCACAAACAAGATAAATTACCAAAAATTGTCACTGTAGGTACAGGTTTGATGTTACAGGACTATATTGTTCATAAAATCATGGAGAGATTACCTTTACAGCATTGAGGAATGGATGCCCAAACCTCAATGCCTTCCTAAAGAAGAATAGTTCTAATCATATATGTGTTCTTATAATAATTATTCTAAAACAGCCAAAGGAGAGACCAATTGTGTTGCACAGTTTATCAAATTTTGGAATGACTCAATAGCTGTAGACACTTGTCAAGAATTCATTGGTTTAAAATCTCTTTTTTAAAAAAATCCAAGCACTAAATTTAGCATACAGTAACCTGCATCATCACTATTTGAAATCACCACCAGGAACCCCTAGGATCCCAGGATGAGGTGGAAAATGAAACTGGGGTTGTCCTAACGCTAGATTTTGGGTTCTGCTCTGGAGAGGTGTGAGGCCACTGCTACCCACTGTCCTGCAATACACCCATCAGCTCTACCAGAGTCCCTGCTTGACCACTGTGCCACTGTGAGGTGCAGCAATCCTCTGCAACCTGGACGCGGCAGCAGCATTTAGACCTCCATGTCCAGGGGTTTCCTGGTGGGAGTTTAGTGCATATTGATGACATTTGCTGGCATTTTCACTTCAGAGAGGCACAGATGTGTTTGTTTCTTGTGTTTCCTGAATTCTTCTCTGCTGATGTGACTTTGTGGTCTGTCTGTTTCTCTCACTGACTCATGATCTAGGAGAAAGCAATATGCATCACACAGCTATGTTACCAGAGAGTTTACAGATTAATACTGACTCATCAGTTGGACAAATAGCAAAAGTTTTCTCAATCTATTAAATTATTTTTTTCTATTCATGCATATTCTGAGCAAAATGTTTGTCTATTGTTTCTTCTGAATCAACTCAGAATATGCTGGCACTTCTGATGTATTTCTTTGACCTGGAATTTTACCTGTACTGGAGTTTTTCTCTTTGGTTCAAGGCAAATAATTATTTTTTCATAATTGTACTTTATGTTAATCATCACAGACACCTGTAAGACCTAAAAGAAAGACTGAAACCTTTCTGAATCTTGGGTACATCCCATGCACTCAAAATGTGTATGTTTCACTTGAGATAGGTTAGTGATAAGCAGCATGGTTGTAAGACCAAGGTGATTGCCATCAGTCAGGAGCTCCTGCTGTAAAGCAGAGCTCTGAACAAATTGTGTGAAATTAGAAGTAGTGGGCTTCCAGGGAACTTCCATTTTTTTTCCCAAGTTCAAAATTTAAAGGTAATTATTTGCCCTTCTGTGCTGGTTTTGACTGGGATAGAAATTTGTTTTTCCCATATTAGCTTGTATGGAATTATGTTTTAGATTAGTGCTGAAAACACAGGGATGATTTCATTACTGCTGAGCACGGCTTGGGGACAGCCAAGGCCTTTTCCGTCTCTCACTCCACCCACTCCACCAGCAAGGAGGCTGAGTGTGCACAAGGAACTGAGAGAGGGCACATCCAGGAAAGTTGACCCCAAATGACCAAACGGATATTCCAGATTATATGGCATCACGGTCACTGTATAAAGGGGGAAGAAAGAGGAAGTTTTGGAGTGATAGGCTTTGTCCTCCCAAGTCACCACTACTGTGATGGGACCCTGCTCTCCTGGGGATGGCTGAACAGCTGCCCGACCATGGGAACTAATTTCTTTTTTTGCTTTCCTTGTATGTGCAACTTTTGCTATTACCAGCTCTCTTTATCTCACTTTTACTCTTGTGATTCCCTCTCCCATCCCAGCTGAGCAAGGCTGGGTGGTGACTGTTGATGGCTGGGGTAAAACCATGACAGATTCGGGCCATCAGCTGGCAATTGTCTATTTGCCAGGAGGGAGGTCAACTCTGCAGCACCCAGGCATACATGACTTGACTCTGCTTTCCCCCTTACCTCTCACTCCTCCCTCAGCCTGTTGCTTTCCTGATGATCACCCCAGTTTTTCTACTTTCCCGCCTTCCAATCCTGCCTGTGAAGTCCTTGCCCCTCTAACCTGACCTGTGCCAGTGGTGGGAAAACAGCCCTGTGGGTTCTTCCTCCCTCCACACTTTGACAGGCTTTCTGATGGAGAAATGTAGTTGGGGAGTGAAGTGGCATTTCAGCCTTCTCTCACAACAAAATAGCATAAAGCTGACAGGCCTCTCTGGTCTCCCGTGCAACTGTGGAATAAGGCCCATCTCTTCCTGTCTCCATACTTTCACACCGAAAGGAGGAGAGGCAGAAGAACAGCCAGTTGGAGAGTTGCTGAAAAAAGCAGGTCCTGCTCCTTCACATAACCTCACACCTGTAGGTACAAAAATGCTGTTAGTGAGGATTTTCTTGTTATTTTTCTAAGTCCGTGAGAGACTTTTCTCTCTCACAGAAGAGGTAGCAGGGAATGTAAACAACCAACCACCTGCAACCTTGGAAAGTCTTGTTTATGGTATAGTAGAAAAATCTTTTGATAATGGATGTTTTAGGATTTTGGCCAATCACCCCCAAGGGGTGGCTGGTCCTTTGTCCAATTAGACTATGAAGAAAAAAGTCTATAAAAGGTTTGTAAAATAATTAAATAAATCAATCTTGCTGCACAATTCCTGCCTGCTGGATCTTCTCTCCTCCTCCTCCTCCCTATGGCTGCGGGACACGGTGATATACCGTAGGAACCAGGCCTGCAGTAATACACACCCCTCCACAGCTTTCAAAAATTCATCTCTGCTATACGTCAGTCTCTCTATTTTCAACACTTGATTTATTTCTCTTAGTCAGTGCTGCAGGATTATAGATTAATGTCTTGAGTCCAAATTCATGCCATCTTTATGTCATAAAACTTTATTAGATGCTTCTGCTATCATAAGATATCACTCCCTCAGAGTCTTCCCGCACCTTAAGCATATATATGAAATCTCTGCAGCACAGCTGCTGGAGTTAAGCAAGACAAGAGCCTTGTAATGCCCCAAGAGAGATCTTTGTGCAAGTAAGTGTGTGCATGGGTGTGTCCTTGTTTATGCACACACGCATTAATAGGGTTACATATAAAGGCAATCTCTGGATATGATGCTGAGAAAGCAGCACAGTGATTCATCTTACCAGGACTGCACAGAGTGTGATCACTGGGCTGAAAAGGGATGCCTGAAATTTTGAAAAGACCTAACTACTGCAGCAGCCTGATGAAACCCATGTGGAGGTTCTGCTCAGCCTTCAGGTACTGTTAGCTTCTTCGTCTCTGAAAGAAAAGTCTTCCACCTTGGTTGTAGATGCTTCTCTACTCTTCCTCTTCTTGGAAACATTCAGATGGAGTCTGGATAGGGCTCGGAGCAACCTGATCTACTTGATATCCCTGCTCATTACAGGGGAGTTGGACTAGATGAATTTTAAAGTTCCCATTCAACCTAAACTGTTCTATGATTCTATGAAAAAATTTGGGGTTGCACCTCTAAGTCTTCGTGCATAAGTGATTGAAGATAGACAATTTAGCTTCTTATACTTTATTAAAGCATAAGGACACAGCTTCTTGTGCTATGACAACCTTAAAGCAATGTTCAGGAGTCTGTAAGACTCTTCACTCTTTTTCCTTATCGGAATAGGTTGTGCTGTAACAACTGTCTTTTCTGTTTTAAAGAGAATGAGAAGTGTCATTTGTCAGCAAGAGATGCTACAGAAGTTTACCACCAAATTATTGCCATTGGGATCTAGATTTGAGGAAATGATAGCACTTTTTCTTATTTTATGAAGGTGTATATTGACTAGTCTGCTTTTTAAAAAGGAGATATACTTGGAACAGAAGATTTTCAGGTACATTTACATGGTTACACTGCTCTTGCCATCTCATCTCCTCTGTGATGCTACCAAACAAAGTTAATACAGTTATTATTTTCTTCTCTGTAAAATATGGAGGTATTTTTCTATTATTCATAGGAGTGCATAATAAATCATTCATTTAGCAGAACGTATGAAAAACTGCACAAACAAAGTTTATGGAAGGTTGTACCAACATATGAAAAAAGTGGTTATCAGAGTCCAAACCCTCTAAGCCTGATAGTATCTTGCTCTTCTTTGCTTCACACAATGCATTTGTTTCCCAGTGTGATATGAAAAGCACAAAATTCTTTGATCTCTTCAGAGAGCAGGCCAGACCACAAGACAAGGTTGTGTTGGAGAGGATCTAGGTGTCTGGTAGAGCTGTCTATGCTCTTCACAGCAATGATACAGAAGTCTGAAGATGCCACACCGTTAAAAAGCATTATTCAGTTCCTTGCTGTAAAGTATTAAGACCTTTGTCTCCTAATATTTACTAAGAACCTTGTAATGCGTGTTTCAGAGCATGACATTTGGCATAATGGGAATTGTGTTCAAATTAATTTGAAATATTTTTGAAACTGCTCCGAGAGTTGACTTGCTGAGAAAGAAATTATTCATTGTCATCATATTCTCCGGAGCCAGTGATGCTAATGTCATGGTTACTGGGGCTGCATCAGGTGCCGGTTGATGTTTCCTACAGATTTACTTGTTGATAATTTGATGAGATCGTTAGTTGTATTGAGTTTTGATTATGAAGACAGGCTCAGAGTTGGGATTTTTCAGTTTGAACAAGAGAATGCTCCAGCAAGACCTTATACCATCTTCCAGTAACTGAAGGAAGCTACACGAAAGTCAGAGAGGGACTTTTGACAAGGGCATGTAGTTATAGAACAAGGCAGAATGGCTTTAAACTCTCAGAGGGCAGGTTTAGATCACATAATAGGAAGAAATTCTTTACTGTGAGGGCAGAGAGGCCCTGGAACAGGTTACCAAGAGAAGTTGTGGATGCCCCATCCCTGGAAGTGTTCAAGACCAGGCTGGGTGGGGCTTGAAGCAACCTGGTCTAGTGGAAATTGACCCTGCCCATGGCAGGGGGTTGGAATGAGATGTCTGTAAGGTATCTTCCAACCCAAACCATTCTCTGGTTCTACGATTTAAAGAATTAAGAACTTTCACATACACAACACGAAACTTCCCTAATTTTAGTTCAACTGTCTCATAGCCTTTCTGCAAAATGATGCAAGTCTATCACTACTTGTTTCTACTCTACTATTTTGTTTCCTGAATTTTTCATTGTGACACTATGTCCCAGTTGCCCATGGGTTTCGTTTCATGAACATGTCTTAAGCTATCTTGAAGACCCTAATTCCCACTTCCTTGTACTCCACCAGCTGTTAATCAGCATGGTGAGAGGAATCACAGCTTACAGAACTGATCCCAGTTTGACATACTATTTTTCACATGGCTTCCTCCAATTTGATTTCTTAATCAGTTCACTATAAACACTCTTGCAAGAAACGTCTTTAGATGTTTGTGTAGTTGTCTTTGTTTCATTGGTTTTGTTTGGGGCTTTCTTGTTTCATTGTTTTTTTACCAATCTAATTTTGAGACCTCCAGTGAGTCTCTTAGGTAATTTGTTTGTTTCTGCCTGAAGTGAAAATTTTTCCAGCTTCTTCCCACATACTTCCACAGATTTTTCCATGAAAGTTCCATGAAGCTGACTTTCTCCCTTACAAGACTAATCAAGCAGACATGCCCTACTAGGTGCCAAGTAAAATCAAGGCACTTATGTTAGCCTCTGTATTTCAGTTAGTAACAACTTTCAGAATCTGTTGTGATATCAGTAATTAAAATATTAAAGTTTAATTTTATGTTTGTTGTCCTTGCTAAATTTTTTAAGGTAATGCAAACGAAATATTGTTCAGGCTTGCACAGGGTAGGATATGTTGCTTCCTCCTGCTCCGTTCCAGAAAAAGTGATATCTGTCTGACTTTCTCTTTTCCAGACAGCATGGCATACACTGCAATAACTTTTCTCTTGTTACTCTCTGTGATATGAAATTTGCATCATCTCTTCTTACAGTTTATACTGTAAGAACTCCTTTGTACTTTATTTTCCTCATAAACCATGTAAACAGGGTGTTGATGATTGACTTGGAAAATGGGTTATGTCACTTTTTCCTTTCCTGAAATTTGGACTCCTGTTTGTCTGCTTCTCAAGTAGCTACATTAATTATGATCTGCTAATCCAGACAGCTGTAAAATCAACTGTCAAGGTACTATTAAAAAATGATCAGGAATATCCATCTTCATTTTGGGTGTTCAGGAGAAAAACCCCACAAAGCAAGAGAATCAAGACTTTAAAATTGTTGATCCTGTCATCAAACAGGCTTCAAACTCCAACTGCAGATTTATGCCCAGAACTGCTCTTGTTTCAAAGCTTATATTAAACTTTGCCTCACTTTGCCTCTGTTTGAAAAGTGGTTCCAACTATAACCATTCCTTCAAATTAGCCTTCAAGTGCCAATAGGTCCTCAGTAGAAAATAACATAAACTCCTGTGAGCAAAGACAGTCTTCTGTGGTCAGCAAGCACACTTGCAGAATGTTACAGTAGGAAATATTAATACTTATTCCTTCTTTCAGTGACGAAGGATTACGATCATTATTACACAGATTTTTACTGCAGTGCTATGAATGTCACTCCATCATTCAGACGCAGCCCAGAAAGCCAAGTGTGTCCTGGGCTGCATCCAAAGCCCCGTGGGCAGCAGGGGAGGGAGGGGATTCTGCCCCTCTGCCCTGCTCTGGTGAGACCCCACCTGCAGAGCTGCCTCCAGCTCTGGGGTCCCAGCACAGGAAGGACATGGAGCTGTTGGAGAGTCCAGAGGAGGCCACCAAGGTGATCAGAGGGATGGAGCAGCTCTGCTATGAGGAAAGGCTGAGAGAATTGGGATTGTTCAGCCTGGAGAAGAGAAGGCTTTGGGGTGACCTAATTGTGGCCTTCCAGTACCTGAAGGGACTCCACAAGAAAGATGGAAAGGGACTATTCACAACGGCATGGAGTGACAGGACAAGGGGGAATCGCTTCAAACTGAATGAGAGTACACTGGATATTAAGAAGACATTTTTTGTGAGGGTGGTGAGGCAGTGGCACAGGTTGCCCAGGGAAGCAGTGGATGCCCCATCCCTGGAAGTGTTCAAGGCCAGGCTGGATGGAGCTCTGAGCAACCTGGTCTAGTGGAATGTGTGCCTGTCCACGGCAGGGAGTTTGGAACAAGATGATCTTTAAGGTCCCTTCCAACCTTCTGTGATTTTAGCGGAAGAAGTCGATGATTAAGAAGACCAACATATAATAAAATGAATTATCAGTTCACATAAATGAAAATAAACAATCCAAGGCTTGAAGGGGACCCTCTCATCATTTCCTATTGCTCAAGTATGGCTATGCTATGGCTACTTGGTCAAAAAAGCCCACAACAGTTTCAGCCTTACATTGGGCCTATCTAGTAAGCATCCCAAAAAGTGACATTGCAGTGCTATTTCTAGAAGGTTGCTAGAAGTCTGCATGGAGTCCCACAGCTTTGCATGAGATTGGCTTTCTGGCTTTCACCTCCGATAACTTGGAGGCTTGTACCTCACATACCCATGTAAGCAGCAGTGCAATCATAGCTGCTTGACAATAAACAGCCATATCCATTGTAGTGTAGTTCTCTGCATGAAGTACTCATCTCAGAAGTACTCTTTTTGAAAGTACTCATTTCCTTCATATTTGATTTAAATGGCAGCAGCTGCCAAGTTTTGAAGAACTCAAAATTAAAAAAAAGACTGGAGTGCCAAGTAGTTCTTCAATAGTTTTGGACTTCTAAGCAGAGTGTTATTGAAGCTCAAGAATACTTCATTTTCTAAGAATGTTTTCTCATGGTTTAACCAGCATAAAAATTTGTTTGCCTGCCTCATTCTACTTTACACAGCTTTTTTCAACTTCTTGCATTTTTTTTCATTTTTGTCAGCAGCCTCTCTGCTCTTTCTTAACATGTTACTCCGTCTGTCTAATTGAGTGGGCAGTACTACAGTCCTAATGTTAGTCTTTTCCTGTACAGGCATAGGAAATCCACTGGGATTCACTGTTATCAGTATAAAATACCTCTGTCTAGTGTGTTTCTTAACACAGTGGAGAGTAGATGCTCCAAGAATTTGCACAGTCTGCCAGCTCTGAGCAGTCTGAGACCTACTTTAATGGTTTCATGATGACTCCACTTCTTAGTCAGAGTTTCTGAGATCCTAGTTTTTCCTATATCCTCTTCTAAAACTACGCACTGATTCACTGAAAAGAGAGCTAATAGATTCAGTTCTAGACAAAGCAGAAAGTCTGACAAACTGTACTAGGCCACATAAAGAATTATTTGCTTCTCATGGAGTTTCATATTTTTGAGAAAATACTCTAACAATGGGATACTCCAGTTGTTCCCGTGCCACCTGATTAACAATGAAAATATCACATTGGATTATGACGTGGGGACTGAAATTTTAGACATTGTAAATTGCTACCTCTTAAATCAATTTGTCAGAGAACGCACAAGGAGAAAAACAAAGTTGGATTATCTGCAGAAAATCCAAGCAACCTCGCTCAATCCATAAGCCTCAGACGCCTGTAGAACTTACCACAAGGTGCTCAAGAGCAGTATTCTTACAGAAGAGGAAGAAAACCCCTGGTGAATTAATATTTTATTTAAATGGGCTGGGTGTCTGTGCACTGATCAACATAAAAATAATGAAACTTCTTAGAGAGAGCTTGGGAATAATAGGTCACAATACAAATCATTGGCAAGCATCATGAATATGCTATTTACTAAACCAAGTAAATGCTTATGGCAGATGAATGAGGACTGTAAAGTCAACACATGCGCACACAGAAAAAGCAGCTGGATTCCACAGCAGAATGATGATGGTTGTAAGACAAGGCATTTTTTAACACAGGAGTCAAACACAAATGAAGCGTAGATACCAATGAATTTTTGAGAAATTAAACATAAAACCACAATAGCGCAGGCAAAGAGAAGAACTACCTAAAGACGTAAAAACAAAATAATGAGTGTATTTTCATTTATTCTGGAAGCTGACACTGACACCATGCCAAGGAAGCTGTGGAGTTAACAGACAAAAAAAAAAAGTGAAGAAATGCTCTAGTAAAAGAAATACCTATGGCTGTAAAGTATTGCATTGCTCCATTTACGGCACATGAAAAGTCTAAAGAGTTGGATGAGAATAAAATTTTGGTTCTCTCAGAAAACTGCTTTGAATGAGATGCTGAACAGCAAAAACCTTTCATGTCAAGCTTGAAAAGAACAAGATGTGAAATAGCTGAGAGGGCAGCAGCAGTGTGGAACTTCTGGTCAAATATGCCCTGGCAGAGAAGGACCGGTTGGTGTAATGTGTGGCCCCCAGATTCCCAGTGGGTGTCCAGGAGTGGACAGAAATCTAACTATCACTAAGTCTGATTGCAGTGCCGGGAAACGTATGACTACAGCAATGAAAAAGAGAATCTGCAGATAGCAGAGACAGGCATCATACTGAGGAATAAATAGCACTGGTTTTGTAGGAGATTGTGCATCACCAGCATTACTAGTTTACTCTGAAGCAATCAGTTGTTTAAGGTGAGTCAGTCATACATCACAGTTGGAATCACGAATAGCTTTTGACAAGGTCTCCTGTGAAAGTCTCTCAAAGAAATTAAATTGCCATGGGAGGGAAAGGTTGACTAACAACCAGCTAAATGTTAAGAAATAAATGATAGAAATAAATTGTGAGGTTTCGCAATGATAGGACATTGTAAGCAAGATCTCTCAAGAATTAATGTTGACCCTCTCATATGACCTAGAAGAAAGAGTTGAACAGTGAGATGACAACTTTTGCAAATGGTATATAAAATAATTGACATTTTTTAGTGCAACTTCTGGCAGCTAGTCTTATTCTAAAGTTTGCACAGTACGGAGTGACAGAGTGCTAAAATGGCATACAATAGTGATAAATACAACATGTGAAGGATATGTGAATGAACATAATGTGAATGTATATGTGAAGAAACTGCTCTACCTGTGTTTTCTAGGTTAGATACGATTGTTCAGGTCATAGATGTTAGAGCCATTAGTGCCATATGCAGAAGCATCCAAAAAAGACACACAAAATACTGGAACCCATTAAGAACTTAGTATTTATAGATACTGTCTTTTAACAGATCATATTGTTTTAATCTCAAGTTTTCTTTGGTTGCAATATTATTCCTGCAGTTACATGAATTGGAAAAGAGCTGAAAACAAAAATAATTCTGCAATTGTGTATATTCATATACTTCATTACAAATACCAAGTGTGGTTCTGGTTCTCTCATATGAAAAAAAAAGACGAATCAGAAAAGAAAAGAGGAAGGAGTCTCTGTGATGGGTGACTTAGGAGCTCTTACATCAGCAAGACATAACTGTGGATAGGGATTTGTAAAATTTCCAGCAGACAGAAAAAGGCATCACTAGGGGATGAATATGCACTGTTTCTAAGGACAAATGCACGTGAAAGTCTCAGACATCACATTTAAACCAGACAACAGAAGCATTTTCCTACAGAACTCATCATCAAGCTGTGGCATAAATCACCATAGGAGCCATGGAAACAAATATTTGAATGAAATCAGGCAGGGCTTAGACCAGCTCGTGCTGGGTAGGTCCACTGAGGGCCACTAAATGTCACTGAAGGAAAGCTGCCTCCATCTGAGAAAATCCTTGAACCACAGATGTCAGAAACTGTGTTAAGTAATCCTAGGCAGCATTCGTTTTCTAAATGACTTGTCTCTTTTCCAAAGTATTAATTTCTTGAGACAGGATAATAGAATAATTGCAGCATTATGGGCCTCAATCTTGATTTTCTCTTCTCCCGCGTCTGTTTCAATCCTATGCTGGGCAAAAGCAGAGATTAAGTTTCGTCTTGTCCCCCCTGCTGCCACTCTTCAAATGTGGGAGGCTGGTAGTGACTCTTTTGACAAGATCATGGTTTAGCTCATGACAGATGTAGTTAGATTATTTCTGGGTGTCTCATTGCTGTCCTTTCACTTCTACAACTTCTCTGAAGCTCTTCTCATTACTGGAATTTGCCCTCCCCAGCTTCCTCAGGTTGGCAGGTACATAGCTCTGCTGACTCAGGACCAGGCCACTGTCTCCAAATGTCCAGGATTCACAAGACTTTTCCACCAGAAAGCACAAAGCCATGCCGGCCCTGTGCTCAGAAGAAGCCCCTTCATTGAAATGGGGGGTTCCCTGCTACGCCAAATGAACTCTCAAAGCAGCAACAGGCAGAAGGACACACAAAAGGGTCAATCCAAGTAAGAAGCAAGGCACCCCTGGGGAGTAAGAAATTCAGATATGGTCATATAAATTCAGTCCATTCCCTGAGCATGTTATACACCGTAATTTAAGAGTGTATAATCATAACTTAGAAGAGGAGTGTCAGCATCATAGAACATCATCTTGATACATAATTTCTCTTGAGTACACTACTTCACACACTCCTACTGTTTGGGTCTTGCTGGACTAAACATCTTTCTACTCAGACTGTTTGAGGGCATTTATAAGTCTGTCTTTCTTGTCAATTCTTCTTAAACTTCCATTTAAATGATGGAATTGTTTTAGGTTTGAAGGTGAAAATACCAAATCAAACACCTCTTTTGAAAATCATAGGATCATAGAACAATTTAGCTTGGAAAAGACCTCTAGGATCACTGAGTCCAACCACTAGCCTAAGAGTGCCAAGTCCACTACTAAGCTGTGTCCCTGAGTACCACATTCTTCAATAACAAAGATACCTTCCACACCACATCTACAAGCTTTTTGAACAATTCCAAGGATGGTGATTCCAGCACTTCCTTGGGCAGCTTGTTCCAGTGTTTGACAATCGTTTCAGGGAAGACATTTTTCCTAAAATCCAATCTAAACCTCCTCTGGTGCAACTTAAGACCACTTCCTCTTGTCCTATTTCTTGTTACCTGGGAGAAGAGGCCGATCCCCATCTAGCTACAACTCCTCTCAGGGAGTTGTAGAGGGAAATAAAGTCCCCCCTGAGCCATATTTTTCCTAGAATAAACACCCACAGCTCCGTCAACTGCTCCTCATCAGACTTGTGCTCCACCCTCTTCTCCAGCTCTGTTGCCCTCCTCTGCAAATGCTTCAGAGAAAAACAGAAAAAAACCTTAAAAACCCCAAAATTCAGATGGGTAAGATGTGGATCATTTCTAAAGCAAAGAGAAAAATGTTTATGAAATTTGTGAAATCCCCAAAAATTTCTTTTTTTCTAAGGAATTCTAACAACTCTCCTCTAGCATCCTTGGCATTGGACGGAAGGGAAGTGATTAATCCTTCTATTTTTAAAACCCTGTAAATCAAACATCCAGCCACAGTTTAACTTTCTGTTACTAGGATTAAAGCAAAAAATGCTATTAAAACTGAGCATAATTCATCTATTTAAGAAAAGGAAAAAGCAAACCTCATAATGTGATTTGTAATTTAAAATGTCATTTTCAGCAAGACTCATAATCTCTCAGCTGCAAAGTCAAATCTGGTTTCTCTTGAAAAAGAAATGTTGCCTGAATTGTTAGAAGTCTGATCCTTAAAAGTAGTTTGAACACATTTTGGTTGTTCGGTTCAAGTACAAGTTCTCTGCGCAAAATAACATCTCTCTAGAGTAAAGAACACAAATGCTAAGTGCAAAGTGTTGTGTTCTCTTTCCATCAGGTAAGAAAGATATTGATCAATGACCTTAAGCTATGGTATAGCACAGACACGAGAAAATGCTGTTTGAATAGAAGCTCTTCAGAAACGTCTAGAACAGTCATGTTATTTTCATAACTTGGTGTGATCAAGCACATGCTGACAGGCCCCCTGTCAGAAATAGTGTAGATATAAATGATTATGCCTTGAGGAAGGGTGTAAATTACCATCTCTTGACAGCTGTTCTAGCTCTATGTATTTTTATGAGCAAAAAAGTGTTGCCATTGTTTATATTCACTACTGAAGTACCAGCTGTTTCCTTCCTCCTTCAGTAACTGCTAATATGTTTTAAAAATAGCTTCATTTTCCTGTCATAATCCCTGCCAGTTGTAATTTAATTGGAACCTTACCCACTATAATTTAATTTAAAAAAATAATCTTGTTCCTTTATACATGCCCTTAGTTATGATAATCACTGGTTTCAGAGAGACAGAGGCAGAGTTATTTCTGTAAGTATCACCATCAAAAGAGGGAAAAGAACCACAATACTGTCTTTAGTCAACATTGGCTTTTCCAAGCCAAACAGCTTCTATCTCAGCTCCTACATTAAAATCTTCCTTTACAAAAGTCTTTTTTTTTTCAGGGTACAGCTTTTATTCTCTACCAGGGTTCAGTAATGAAGTAAAAGACTTTCTCAGAGTGGGGTAGTATTCTCCAGCAGTCTCAAGGAATTTCCCTGAAAATCACTTTTCTAATGGGATAAATATTTACAGAGGGAGAATATCACAAGCAAACTGTCTAATACATTTTTGGGGTTGATTATTTTTTTTGGATGATGAAGATCATGTTGGTTTAATCAGAGACTTGCAAATAGCTTGTGTCAATGCTGTGTTAAATATGGCTTTGGCTTTAGGCCTGTCCATGGATTTCCTCTGTTCCCCACAAACATGGTCACCCCCAACCAGAAAACAGGATTCGCCACAGGTGAGATGGCGTTGCCTTGGGGAGGTACATAAGATGATGGTTTTTGGAAGATCTGTGCTATTGAGTTTGTGATTTTCATGTTGTTGCTCATTTTTTCTTAACATGTCATCAATATTGGCCTCAGAGGCTCATGGGGTAGACTGTCTTCTCTCCTCTTTGTCCTCATCCAGCACTACATCAAATATTGGGAGGTTGGAATGGAATGGAATGGAATGGAATGGAATGGAACGGAACAGAACAGAGTAGAATAGAATAGACCAGACTAGACCAGACTAGACTAGACTAGACTAGAATAGAACAGAAAACAGAAGCTGTGTGATTCAAGCTTGTATGACATTTCTGGTTTGGGCTAAAACTGTGGTACAGAAGTTTGCCTGTGGTTAAATAATGGAGAACTTTCTCTCCAGGAACAATGATCTGAGGTGTTGCATATGTATACATTAGACATGGCACATGCAGGTGTCTTCCAGGAGATGTTATGATGGTTCAAGTCTCCCATGAGGACCAGGACGTGCAAATTTGAAGCTTCTTCCAGTTGTTTAAGGAAGGTTTCATCCTCCGCTTCTTCTAGGTAGGATCAAGGACACCCATCAAAGTGTTCTTCCCACTTGTTCTACCTTCCAAGCCACGCTGTAGTAAAGCTTCATTCATTTGAGCCATTCTCTTTTCCCAGGGTACATATCCATCCAAATATATTGTGTATAATAATGTAGTACTCAGATGATTAGTCAAACATGGCTAAAAATTAACATATTTAGCCCAGAAAACGAGAAACCAGTTATGAGGGAATGGGAATAGCTTGTCTTTACTTCCTTATGCTACTGCTTCTGTTGATTTCCACTGGACAAGAAGTTAGCTTTTTTCTGACACTTTCTAAAATATAATACCTATTATTAGGATGGGAACAGGGCTTTTGCCAGTGGTGTCATTCTTTCAATCCTTACTTAGGGGACGCTGTAGTAAATACTTATAGCTTTAGCCCACGTATGGAATATACTCTTTTAAAATTGGAAAGGTATGGCAAATTCACATAGAATTAAAGATAAAAAGGAAAATAGTAAAATGCAGAACCTTTTCAATTAATTGTATATGTTCATTGTGTTGAAAGCACCTTTTTGAAGAAGTTAGTGGATACCTTCCTCATACCTCTTTAGGACAGGCAACATGAACTGTTTCATAATCTCAGTAATTTTAGAAACCATTTAGTTCCCACTCCTAAAAAATACTGAAGTTCAAGTGGCTTGCTTTGCAGGGCTTTTTCCCAATTTCTCCATAATAAGTTTTAGAATATCTGTAATCTGAGTATCAAACCCCAGACTCATTAGGGGCTTGGTTTTTTTCTGTTCCTAACTACATCTTGAGAATGACATTCTTTCTTTTTCAATGCCTTATCTAGAAACTTTTTAAGACTCTCCTTCCAAATAGCTGATTTATCTGTTGTGTGGTGTTAGCAAGTGAAGTTGAACACAGTTTT
Organism: Corvus kubaryi; assembly: GCF_017639235.1. NCBI lineage: Eukaryota > Metazoa > Chordata > Aves > Passeriformes > Corvidae > Corvus > Corvus kubaryi. The sequence continues at coordinate 580,770 of NW_024581095.1, read as the reverse complement.
TGAGTGATTCAGTGGCCGAGATGTAAAATAGTATGTGATTTCTTTATGGATGGCACTATCAATATTTTCTTTCCCCTTCTGTACAACTACAAAGTAAAAACATCCTGCAAACCTTATCTGGAGTTATCTGTAAAAGTGTAATCAAATCCTCTTCACTGAAGTAGATTAATTCTCCATTAGATTTGATCCTTACAAGTCTTCTTCAAAAACTGTTAACCCAACACATAGGATGCAAAATTTAGCCATTAGATGCAGTAGGTTTCAACTTCTCATCTCAATTACTTTGAAAAACTGCTTGGTGCAACAGTGGACTTCCCAAACTCACCGGTGAGCTGATTTCTCCAGATCCAAGAGTTGTGATACTCATAATCTCGTTTCTCATAAAAGCAACCATATCTGGAAAGTGGTAAAAGGCAATGTCCAGACTTGTTAAAATTCTTATTTATTTCTAGTATCTGGCATGATATACACTTATATGTGTGTCCCAGTGTAAAAATGGGAGAATGCAAGTTTTCTGTGCTTGCTTTCTGCCCCAAATAGCTGCATTCAGGCCAGTGGTTTCTCGGGCACACACTTTTTTCTTCAAAGTTAAAAGCTATAGGAAGGTTGAGAAATTTTACTTTCTGTTAACTGCATTTACTTCTAAAATCTAAGTAGAGAAAAATATCCTGGAAAATATTTTTTTGTCCTATCCAGTTTATCTGAAACTTTTTTGTGGTCAGTTACACACAAAAAATAGTGTATTTATCTACTTTTTCTGTAATTAGTGTTTCATTGTCTAAACGTAAACTGCATACACTTAAAGTGGTTTTGTCAAGTTCTACCAGATTTAACAAAACATTTACCAAAACCGCAAAAAAACCTCACTCTGTCAAAAACGAAAGGAAATCCTTTAAAGAGACTAATAGAGATATTTAACCATTGTAAACAGACTGAGACGTCTGATACCAGGGATTTTACCTGGTGAAATCATAATTTTACCCACTAATTTCCTGCTTTGCTAGTGAATTTTGGGCCAAATTTATTTTAAAATATTTTGAAATGCTCAAAGCTAGAAAATTCAGCCTCATGTGGTCTGATGGCAATTCTGGTATCACTGTTATATGCTGAACCCCCCAAGCCTCCACTCCCCAAGCCTCCACCCCCCAAGAGAATACTTTGACTGTCTGGTATTAAGTACTACTTAAAGGCAGTCCATGAAATCAATCAAGCTCACAGTTTTGAGGGTCAAATTCCCTTAGATGTTTAACACTGACTTGGTGGTGTGTTCAGAGGTGCAATGCCTTGGAAGCTGTGATTCGAACCTGCCAGCAGTCCAAAACTGTGAAGAGGCATCGAATTCTCCACTGTTCTTGGGGTGGCCTACTCAAAATGGGGTTGGACAGAGCTTGGTAACCATAGAACCATCATTCAGAGCAGTAAAAAGAAGCAGATGGTGTTTGAATGATCTGTTCAAGTGAGGGGACCTGAGTGATTTACCCTACTCAGCCCAAAAGAGGTTGGACACTGATCCCCTGCAAGGACATTGTCTTAGCCCAAAGATGTAAAGGACTGGTTCCTTAAAGATCTCTTCCTACTCTTGACAGCCCAGGTGGGTAACCAGGACTGTGTCTAGATGCCTTTTGAATATCTTCAAGCATCTGCTGGCTCCCTGGGGTCCTCATTAAACACATGAAGACAAAACTTCCTACTCCAGCACAGCCCTTGGGTTATTACCCACTATTGATTTTCCATGCAGGCAGTGACAAAGTTGCAATAAGAAGTCCAAGGGCAACCAAGAGAGATTCCAGGGCTTTGGGATGACTGGTTAAGGGATCAGGAGTGCAAGCACTATTCCTCTCTATCTTTCCAGTTAGAGGAAATGATGAGGAAAGAAACATGAAGACCCAGCAGGTCAATACCTGGATCCATGAGTGGTGTCACAAGCACAATTTCAGGGGTTTTGCCCATGGGTTGGGCGACATGATACCAGACTGGCTGGCAGCAAATGGGGTACACCTGTCTCAAAGTGGAAAAAGGACTGTTGCAGTTAGCCAGGTTCATTGCAGCAGCTTTAAATGAGATTAGAAGGGGAAAGGGAGAAAAACAGGCTCAATAGAGATAAGCCTTGAGGTGACAAACCTGTATCCAGATGGGGGTCGGACTCTTCTCCCAGGTAACAAGTGATAGGATGAGAGGAAATGATCTCAAGTTGCACCAGGAAAGGTTTAGGTAGAAGATGAGAGAAAATTTCTTCATGGAAAGGGTCATCAGGCATTGGAACAGGCTGCCCAGGGAGGTGGTACAATCACCATCCCTGGAGGTATTTAAAAGATGGGTAGATGTAGCATACATGGTGTAGTAACATGGTGTAGTGGTGGACTAGACATTGTTATGGTTGGATTCAATGCTATTAAGGGTCTCTTTCAAACCGAAAGATCTTATAATTCTATGAAATTTTAAATAATATATAGTAATTTCTACCAGAGAGCTGGTTTTTAGTACAAAACCAGAAGACCTGCTTGAGCATCTTTCTCTGAGATTCAAAAGAAAAAAAGGAACTTCTGAAACACATGAAAATTAGGCTTGTACTCTGAACCCTATCAGGAGATAAGAGTATGGTCAAAAGCATTTCTTTCCTTCATGCTACACCACCTTTTCATAGCCTCAGGAAAAAGATACTGCACATACATTCCTTGGAATTAACTAGAACTGCCCAAAAGGAGTAATTAATTTGTGCCACCTGTGTTTCTCCTCTTAAGAGAAACAACTCTTACTGTTCAGTTTATTGTTATTATATAAATGAGAAGCACTGAATTTCAATATGCAAAATATCTGCTTTAAACATTTCTTGGCAATGAATATCTAAATACTTTCATCTAAAGAGGAATTAGATGGAGCTCTGAGCAACCTGGTCTAGTGAAAGGTGCCCCTGCCCACAGCAGTGGGGTGGGACCTAGATGATATTTAAGGTCCCTTCTAACCCAGGCCATTCTATGATTCTATGATAAATTTATATACTGCTCAGCTCCAGTATAAAGATAATAACTTGTAAACTGGGGAATTAGAAAATCCTCACGGATAATGATGGTTTGTCTTTCAAAGAAATGTTAACCTTTTAAAAAACGTATTTGTCTGAAAAAGTTGCCACATCTAAATTCCCTCACGTTTCCTAGTTATTTGGGGTTTTTTTCTCAAAATTATATGTATCGTTGTATTTTCCTGGAAAAAGTGTACTTACACTTATACTCTGCAGTCTATTCTTCCCAGAAAAAATGTGTTATTTTCTAGACAACATTTGTTAACATTTCTATTTTCTCTTGCTTTTAAGTAATTTTATTAAATTTATGTGCTGTGTTTCCATTAATGGATTTTGTGAAATAACTGAAACATCGGTATATAACATGATGCTAAAAGTTACATTAATCTTTCCAAAGACCATTGTCACAAATATTTCTGCCAGTTTTTTCAGTAGCTCTCTATTGTGTGCATATAGAATAAATCAGGATCATCATAAATTTAAGTTTCTATGATTTTTAAAGGGTTTTTTTAAATTTATTTTTCCTTTTTTATTTTTCATTTTTACCAGCTTCTGTTAACAAAAAATAAAAGGAAAATAGTATTTTGAACTGAAAAAGCAAAAGACCTGTTCTCAGTCAATCTCTGACCAAGCTATTTTTGTGGGAATGCTTGTGTGGCATACACTGAGGACTGGCACACAGTACGCGAAGAAGTTGTTTAATGTAGCGTCTCAGGCAACAGGATCTCTGTTTCATAAATCGTTGCTCTGCTGCTTTTCTATCTTCTTCCCACAATTAGAAAATCAGAGTGTGGCCATCTTCAAACAATGCTGAAAACAACAGCTTTGATTTCTTTCACATTGCATAACACACAGTGAATTAAGACCCGAAAAACCAGGAAATGGATTAGCAACCTCTCAGTTCATAAGCCACCGAAATGTCTGGTTCTACACAAATGGTAGTGCCAGAGGGGTTTTAAATTCTTTATGGAACAGTCCTCAAAAGCATGGTTAAGACATCAGTTTCCAAGATGCAAACAGTCATAACGCCAAAATGCCAAAGTGAGTTACTGCCAGCTGCTCAGAATTTTCATCAAGAGATGTTATAGAGAAATACACTTGTGTGAGTAAGAAGGCACTTCCCAGTCACAACCTTATTTGAACCTGATCATCTAGGCTGTAAGAACAATGTCTCCCAGTTTAGTTTAACCTACCAGACTTCACTTCCGTTTGCAGCAGGGACTGGCTCCCAGTTTCCTCTAAGTCCCCACTACCTTTGAGTGGACACAGTGCAGCTGCAGCTGAACAAGTATTTGGCTTTTAAATCCCTGCAGGTCACGACCCTACTGTCCAAGGACAATTCCCAATAAGGCATCCCACATCTCCTTTGCCAGGGGCAAGAATACAGAAAAAATCCCTATGATTTACATTTCCTCTCCCTATGACCTCCCCCTCTTCTGCTAAATTTTGAGTGTCTCGCTGTGACATCAGAGGATGTAGGTTTACTAACTGGTAAGTTTTTGTTATGTGGCCACCTGTCAGGCTGTGTGCAGCCAGTCAGCACCATGCAGGCAGGTGGCTCCTGCTGTGTGCTGCATGTGGCTCCTCTTGTGGGCTTCACGTGCATCCCTAGGGATAAGGTTCCTGCCTCTCTGTAGTGGAGAACATCCTCCCGAGCACTGCTTAAGCACATTTCTAAATCCAAAGTCTCATTTTCCTCTCCACCCCGTTTACTTCACATCCTGCTTTGAAAGTCAGACACCTCCACCTTGCAGCTGTCAAGACTATGCACAGACCTGAGCTCTTCATTCCCTGAGCTCAACCCTGTGCTAAATTAAACTTGTTCACACTGTTTTGATGCCTCTACTGCTTACTACATTTCCTCATCACACAGAATTTGTGGAAAAGGTTTTACTCCAGTCAAGCTATGACTGCAACTGACCAACACCAGCAGCAGGACTGAACCAGTACTTCCTCCCAGGAATGGGTGCAAAAGACACAGCATTCCCTACCCTCTGCTGTTGCTTTCACCTGGGCTGGCTGCTGCTAACAGGAGGCATGAGCAAGCAAGAAGGAAGTTAAAAATAGAGAACTGTATGGCTTTTGGGTTATCTGGAAGCACACTTCTGGAGAGAGCAAGCAGGAGTGGCAGCAGGGCTGAGAGAGCAGGTGGCTGCCTGCAGCTAGGCTGGGGCACAGAATGTAGCTGAGAGTCTGCAGGCAGAGACTATACAGGGTTGTGGTGTGTGCCAAGGGCTTGGAAAGACATGAAACTCGGAACAGAACATAGCACATGAATAAGGTGAAATGGATATGCAAATTTACCTAAATTCCAGCTTTGTTAGCCTCACACATTCTACAGGTTACCTTATCCAATGGAATACCGTATTGGCTTTTGGGATAGTTTTATCTTGAAGCACACATCAGATCAGCCAGTGAAGAAATTACCAGCAGGAAGAAGGGCAGTTCTGGCAGGATGCAAAATCTCCATTCCCAGGTTCTAGTCCCACCAGGACTGATGCCAAAGGTGCTGCCACTTTTGGACGGGAGGCAGCAGCTCCTTGCATTGCTGGTCTGGGCTCTAGAGTGAGTGGGAAACGCTGCTGTCCTCTCCATGTGCAGGACAGGCAACCTGCCTGTCTCTGCTGTTGGGTTGGCAAGCAAGGAAGCCATGAATACAGTAACAAAGAATGAACTGCAGTGCTTTCAGCGCAGATATTCCTACAACTCTCTCAGGCTGACAACTGGGGTCATTCAAAGTCATGTGTAAGGTGCTGCCATGTGCTATAGCTTCCCTGACCTGTAGCCTTCCCCTTCCCTTGTCTTGAGACCATGGGTCATTTGCAGTAATGCAAATCCAAGACCATGAGATGGGTCTTTTAGGGGCGCCTTTTGGGACAGGTGCTATGTAATATCTTCACCAATGACACAGATTCAAGGATTGAGTGCACACAGCAAATCTGCAGGTGACGCCAAGCTGAGAGTGCAATTGACACTCCTGAAGGACAGGATGCCATCCAGAAGAAACTCAAGATGTGGCCCGTGGGAATCTCATGAGGTTTAATAAGGCCAAGTCCTGGTGCTGCACCTGGGTCGGAACAACCCCTGGTGCCAACCCAGGCTGGGCATGAACAGATCGAGAGCAGCCCTGCCCAGAAGGACTTGGGGGTGCTGGGGTGAGAGCTGGACATGAGCCGGCCATGGGCACTCCCAGCCCAGAAAGCCAAGTGTGTCCTGGGCTGCATCCAAAGCCCCGTGGGCAGCAGGGGAGGGAGGGGATTCTGCCCCTCTGCCCTGCTCTGGTGAGACCCCACCTGCAGAGCTGCCTCCAGCTCTGGGGTCCCAGCACAGGAAGGACATGGAGCTGTTGGAGAGTCCAGAGGAGGCCACCAAGGTGATCAGAGGGATGGAGCAGCTCTGCTATGAGGAAAGGCTGAGAGAATTGGGATTGTTCAGCCTGGAGAAGAGAAGGCTTTGGGGTGACCTAATTGTGGCCTTCCAGCCCCTGAAGGGACTCCACAAGAAGGATGGAGAGCATACAGGAGCATGGAGTGACAGGACAAGGCGTAAGGGCTTCAAACTGAAAGAACATAGGTTTAGATTAGATATTAGGAAGAAATTCTTTGTTGTGAGACTGGTGAGGCACTGTTGCCCAGAGAAGTTGTGGACGCCACATCCCTGGAATTGTTCAAGACCAGGTTGGATGGAGCTCTGAGCAACCTGGTCTAGTGGAATGTGTGCCTATCCATGGCAGGAGGTTTGAAACCAGGTGATTTTTAAGGTCCCTTCCAAGCCAAGCCATTCTTTGATACTATAATTATTTGGTATGCTATTAGGAAAGATGTCTGGATAGAGGGCCTCCTGTAGGGAGTGAGTATTGCTGGGATATGCAACAGCTGAGCAGCAGCACTGAGAATCTCAGTTTTGAGTGCATATACTTTAAATCAGGAGTACAGTGAGAGTTGGATATCCTCTTAGTTCCAGTTACCAGGAATTTCCATTTGCTTTCCCTGGGCCTGCAGTACATCTATGTCTTACTCTACTTGGCAGAATGTCTTGGCAAAATATAGTTCAGCACTATTTACATACAGAATATTTCTGGCATGTTGCTCCTTTTGAGAGTAGAGAGAGAGAAAACACAGCTAACTGCCATATTCCTTTAATAAATTATAAAGCACATTGAAGTTGGATGAGATTAAATGGATCTGGAGATTATGAAGAAGCTTAATTCTGATTATTCTGCAGCCCTTCAAAGGAAAAAGATTTGCATCATTTTCTGAAATAAAATTCTGTTAACAAAAATACAGAAATAGAACAAATTAATCCCATTTTTATCTTAACCTTCCAGTATTGTCTAGACTCACTTCAAATTTTTACTGAAACAGCACAAAGGCGATTGTCAACAGTGTGCTTCAGTCAGAAATGGCAAGACAAGAAGCTGTTTGGTAGCAAGATGTTTGTAATATTGAGGTTAGGTTGCTCTCCATATTGAATATGATATCTCAGTATTGGTAACAATATTTAGAATTTAGAACTTATCCTTTCATTCAGCCACATCACAATTAAATAATTTACTTACTTTATCTGTGAGAAAAAAAAATTACAAATTTATCTTTTGGTTTTCACTACCCTTTCATTACACTGATCATGTCGAAGTTACAGCAGCACTAGTCTAATTATACTCCTGTTAAAGTGTGCAACTGAAATGTTCAGAATTATTTTATAAAATCAACATTGCTCAAAGTCAAAATAAGCAACAAAGTGCATAGAAGAGCAAATAGAGGAGAAGGGACAGGATCTTTGTTGATTTTTAAAAATTATCAGTTCCTTATCAGGAAAATGAAATGTTATTAAGCAATCAACATCTCCAGTTGTATATATATCATTCTTCCACTTCTCCAGAAGTTGTGGGTCCCGTGATTGATCAAGGTAAGGATGTCCTTTCAGTTTCGCTCCTTTCAATAACATGGAGACTGACTTTCTCAAGAATTCAGAGTTTTCAATTCACCTTGCTGAGTAAGTGCCTCAGGGTATCTCCCTCAACAAAACACATCAATGCTTCAACTGGATTTCTACTGAAATAATTCTTGGGTGAGACAAACCCCACACAGTCGGTGAAATATTTCGAATGTAGGAAATTGATTTTTTTTCATCTTTTCTAGCTGGAAAATCTTTGACCTCCCTGTCTAAATGTGGTGGCTTCAAAGCAAAGATCTGAAAGAAAAATTAATGTGTTGAGCTTCCTCACCCTGCTTTAGTGGTTCAAGAAGTGTTTCTTATACAGTTAGGCATACCCAATTGCAATGACAGTCAGTGGATACTCAATTCTAATGGAAAAGTCATTACACTTCAGCGGAGTGCTGAGAGTTTTTTACAGTTTGAAGTGACTGTGTCCTTTTGTTCAGATTTTACACAGTGTACATGATCAAAGTAGTTCCACATGCTCCTTTCAGTTTATCGTTAAATGCTACACTTCAAATCATAGAACAGTAAATTTCAGTGTAAGCATATTAAATTAGAGAGAAAAGAATACTGGAGTTATATTGGAGTACTGCTGAAAAAAAAGGATAGAAATAATGGCAGCACTGTTGCAAGGCCTATTCATTAACCCAGGAAGTGCAAGACACAACTCAAAGAAAGTTAAACATGTTAATAAGTTATGATCACACAAGACTAAAATATCTGAACACCCTTAACTAAGATGAGCCAAGAATACCCAGAACTGTGACATTGTTTCCAATCTGATACTTTAGGGCTTGTGAACCAGAATAGATGCAACTAATATTTTTTTTAATAACTTCTCATGGTGTTCCAGTTTGGCCAAATTTAGAAATACATCCTCTGAGAGAAGGCACAACCACCCCTCCCCCACCAGGTTCGGGAAAAAATAAATTTTCCTCGAAGGAAAGTGAAGAAGATAAAACTATTTATTTAACAAACACACGGGAAAGGAAAATTAGTTTAAATGGTAAAATCTTTCGCCGTGGAGGAAAAACCTGGGAAAGTGTTCGAGTCCTCCCTTTGGTCTCCTCGGAGCTGGGGCTTGGGCCGGGGCCAGGCCCTCTGTGCCCGGTGGAAAGTCCTCCCGATGTGCTCTGATGTTACAACAATCAGGCAGTCCAGTAGAAAATGGGAGAAAATCCGGAATTCCAGAGAAGGAAAAGCAAAGTCTAACTCTCAGTCTCTCTCCGGAGAACAAGAAACTGAAACAACTGGCCAAAAGCTGACTGGAAAAGCCACAAGCCGGGTGCTTCCTCGCTCCCCTGCTGCAGCTGGGGGGGAAAAAAACCCCTGCTATCTTTATATGACCTTGAACAAGCTGCAAACTGCTTTGAGAAAGTTTTGCTCAGTTTTTTTCCTTCCCCCTCTCAGGCTCAGTTTAGAGGCATAGAAAGGCACAAAAATTAATTTCTGGGCATAGGCAGCGGTATGGGATACACATCATAAGGTCACCCCAAGACACATGGGATTTCAAAAGATGAGGGGTGGGAGAAAGTGAGGGAAGAGTTTGAAGGCAGGTAAACTCTTCTCTACCGGAGAAAGGTAAAAGCTTAAAAATAAGTATTTAATAATGGACTTGGAAAATGATTTGGACTGGGTGAGAATAGACGGGTAAAAGACTCAGAGGCTGACATTGATGATGTGGTGGCAGAAGATGCTTGCACAGATGAAATGAAGACGAGAAGAGAACAGGGAATGGCAGTGGGTAGGACAGTAGGGACAAGTATGTTTAACTCACAGACTGCAATCTCTCAAGGATTATTAACCACAAGAGTGATGAGTCTTTGGAGGCTTCTTCTGGCAGTGAATCACTGTGACTCCTCTTGGTAATGTGCATTTTATGCCTTCTAGCAACTGATCTGTATATAGAATAACAGATCCCCACTGTTATGATTAGTCCACCTTGTTGGAAAGGGACTCAGCTAAGAGCATGGACCCCTGTGAGTGTGGCCAGAGCAAGGTGGCCATCAGTCTGATTCCTGGAAACTTCTCTCCTGGATGGGTGTTCAATTTCCTAAAGAGACAGGAAGTTAATACAAAAAAAAGTAGTACTGAGGAAAATGTGCTTATGAAGATTTTACAAGAAAGTGTGTGTCAGCAGTTGATGTTGTGGGACTTAGACAACTTGGATGTTCAAACTTAGGGGGTTTTTACGTGCCCATGTAGAAGCCACGCACATGGGGAGGATTGTGAGAAAGGTATCCTGTGTTCACCTCAGGATTCACATGCCCAAGTCCTGCAGATGTGCTGATGGTCTAGACAGCAGCTACCCAAATAAATACCATCATGTACCATGGGCATATTAGATAAAAATGGTTAGGTTTTTACCCAATAATGTGGGCATGCTCCTGTGTTTTGCTGATGTGCCTTTTAATCTCTGGTGGAAGCTGAGGAGTACCAAAAGCAACAGCTGCTAGACCCTCTTAGAGCTGTTTTGGTCATTGCCAGCCACCAGCCACCCTCAGGTGCTCCTTTTCCAGGTGGCATGTGGAGGTCATCACCAGCATTCACCTGCTGCTTGTGTTCAAGAAGGTGAGCTCCTAAGGGACAGCCAGCCAGTCTTGTGTGTCCACAACCAGGAAGAGCAGGCTCCAAGCATCATAAAGGAATGTGGAAAAAATTGTGGGCACCACTTTAAATTTCCATTGTGTTGGAAATTATTATGCTTCAAAGGAAAAAGATTTGCATCATTTTCTGAAATAAAATTCTTTTAACAAAAACATATGAAAATATGTGAGTCCATTGAGTTTTTGTCCCCATGATCTGTGCATGCAGGTCATCTCTAACATCACCTTCACGTTTGCTGAGGTTTCTTGATGGTGGCATTCACACACCCAAGCTGCAACAGACAGGGCATTTATTGATTAGCTGGTTGGGTGATGAATTTAAAAAATTTCCAAAGCCTATATATCCAAAGTATGATGGCTTTCTGTAGTGCTGAGAGGTTTTCAGAAAGAATATGTTACTCATACTAACAAAAAAGAAAAGAAGCATAAAGTTTGCCTTCCAGCTACATGTACCAAGATGCTTACATCTTAGTCAAAATTGGCTCAGCAAATACAAGCCAAAATAATAAATGATAATGACATAAATATAATAATATTGATCAGAAATATCTACCAAAGTCAATGACTTCATGTTGTCTTTCTTCTTCTCCTGGTGAGGGCTGGCAGCAGTCCCACCCACAGATACCATCTCGACCTGCAGCAAAATAGCAACAGCTATCTTTCAATCCCATCTTCCCATTGCTCAAGCACCACCACAAATGTGAGGTCTTCATCCAGGAAACAAGGATTAAGGAGGACAGTAGGTGTATTGTAAGTATAAATATACATCAGAAAAATGCCTCTTGTGACTTATATTTCATAATAGAAACCACTTCCAAACCACTTGAATTTGGCCAACTGCTTGGGCCGAAACTCCTGTCAGAAGTGAGGCTGCGGCACTCTTGTTTGAAGCAAGTAAAAGTTTTGAATTACTGTAGTTATAAAAATGATCAGATTTTTCTAATGTCCTCTTGCCCCCCCACCCCCCCTCTGGTACTTATGTCAGTAATTGAACTTTTCTCTCTGAAGAATTTGAAAAAGAAAACTTGAACACATACTCATCATAATTTGGTGTTTCTGAGGTTACTGCTGCATGCAAATTAAGGGATTAGCAAAGTTTTAGAGACACTATTTATTTACAGAAATTTTCCATACAAAATGAAAAAGTGGTTAAAGAAGAAGACAATTCTCTTTTTCCTAACAGACTTTCATTTGAACTTACTTAAAAGTATGTTTTCAATGCCAAGGTGTCTTTTATAGCCACATATATTTCTGCTCCCTTTAAAAACCACATTTTTTTTTTCATTTACTAATCTGAGTATATTGCTACTGTTTTTTACATATTTGTTCTACTACTATCTTTGGAGACACAACTTCAGAAATAAACGCATGTGCATACTGCCGGTGATGGAAAAGAGTTTCAACCCATTGTTACTTGCACTAAAACATAATTGTACCCTTTATCTCCACACAAGTTTGCCATGTCCTGTTTGGTAGGGACAAATAAAAACTTTATTTAGCTATTCACAAGAGTTCATGTGCTGTCCAGTAGAGGCAAATCAACAATGAAAAGTAAAAAATAACATGTTCCTGGACCTTAGATTAGTATCACATTGAATTCATGGCACAAACAGGCTTTTCATTGATTATGATGCTGGTCCTTTGGTGTACAGTAAAACTCACCTAAGGTGACCTTTATGCTGTAGTGCACCTCTGATTATGCAGAGAAACACAAAACTATTTAACAGATTCATATTTTTATCAACTTAATAACATGCATGAAGCCCATTAGCAACTTCAGACAAAAATCTCTGGAGAAAGACTAAAGCACATAACTTTGCAAGTTAAGAAAACCCCTTCTAGAATATGAGAACAAGACATCCTTTAGGAAACTGGAATTTGGCGACACTGAGAGCAACGCAGGTAAGCACCCGCTCAAGTGCTCTCTAGGGCTACCGAGCTCGGTACAGCTTTGCAGACGCTTTGCAGATCCATCTCCATTAGTGCAGTAGCTATTGAGGCATCGATTTTGAGTTAGTTATGACTAGAATTAGGTGTATACACACGCACACACACAAAACCAGACACATACACACATTCACGGAGTCACAGGACTGTGGCCACGCTTTGAAATAGAGACCGGGAGCTCTCAGCGGAGACCCGGGCGCTGCGGCCGCCTATCGCTGTTCCACCCGGAGCCCCGGGAGGAGCGAGAGGCAGCTCCCAGCTGGGCTGCGAGTTGCAGGACGAGAAGAAACAAAGAGAAAAGGGAGAGATCCAAGAGGAGAGCAGGGAGGGAACCCACTCAAGCGGACAGGTACCCACTGATGACTAAGCTGCTCTGACTGGTCCCCAGTTCAGCGGGCCAGAGAGGCGCATTGTCCCGCGGCAGCCTTCCAGGGTTTCCCTCATGACTCATGCCGGAGGAGCATTCCCCGAAAACGAGCACGCCCCCGGCCGGGGCTTCCGCAGAGGCTCCCGGGGCACTTTCCGTGATACACTTCAGCAGGACCAGGGAACAGCTGGTGCTGAACGTGACAGAGGCGTCGGTGCCGGCAGGAGAAAGGCGCCGAGGAGCGAGGCAGAGAGCGGGGCCATGCCTCCTTTCGGCCCGGCAGCCCGGACATCTTGGTCGCCAGTGCCCGGGGCAGACTGGCCCCCGACTCCCCCTCATACCGATACCCTGTGCCGGAGGCAGCCTGTTTTTTGTCGTCCTGAGCATCCCGATACTCAGTGCACGGTGCAGCCTGTACCCCGATGTCACCCCATCCCTGTCCCCAGCGCACGGCGCAGCCTGTCCCCCGATGTCCCCCGCATCCCGGTCCCCAGGGCACGGTGCAACCGACTGCCCTGTCAGCTAGGCTGTCTCCACAGCCGAGCAGGTGGTCCTCGCCTGCATTCCCCGAAACCTAAGCAAGCGAAGAGGCTCCCCCGGGGAAAGTGGTTTGTAAGATAAAACGTTCACCTTCGAGAGAAAAAAAAAAACAACCCAAACTGTAGACGGGGGTGGAGAAACGACCACTACGCTCCACTGCTCCCGCGCTAGCGTGTTAAAATGAGGCACTGGAGATGTCCCTGCAACCTCAGTGTGGAGGGTATGCACGCCCACACCCGGGCAGACCCTCTGCAGGTGCCCCGAAGCACTTTTCTCTCCTTCAAGAGAAAATCGGGTGTTACTGCAACATTCCACGCTGAAGTTGCACCCCACGTAGTTACAGGGAGGGCTACTCACACTTGTTTCAAGCAAGGTTGTCTGTTGCAAAGCTTTTGTGTTTTCTTTTGTTTTGTTTTGTATTTGGATGATACCTTTGATTATTATTCGTTATCCCGGTTTTATTTTCGAATCAGTGACACAACGTCAAGACTGAGTAATAATTATTTACAGTTCTGGAAAGAGGTGCAAGAGACGTCCAAATGAGCCCCGGTTATGGAATTGGAAACCTTTCTTTCCGTAGGCGTACAGGTACATATATGAAGCCAGCAACGATCTGAAGCCCGGGAGGAGAAAAACAACGTGTAAAGACACCATGGATAGTCACAACGGTAACCAAGCAGTTTCTCTAGTGCTTCTGAAGCACGGGCATCCCTCTCTTCAGCTGTCTTCCGTGCCTTGTCGGGTCACGCAGCGGTGCAGGAGAATTAACCTTTGGCTTTTTCTTATGCAGTCCTTTGTAGCTTGATCATCTTCCTTCAGATCGCCTTCTTACCGCGGGGGTCCACCTACAATTTCAGCCTCTGTAACCACGGCAAGATACAAGAGGATCTAGTAAACGTTTTGGATGCAGACACAACCTTTACACAAGAGGTTGGTGCTTTCTCTGGTGGCATCGGAGGGAAACTGTCGGTACGGCACTGCCTCCACGTTTTTACCCTTGACCACCGGCAGCTACTTTCTGAAAATCTCGGTTAGCAAGCCGGGAGTTGGCTAGTTTAGTAAACCGGTAGCTGTGAAACAGGACCTTGAAGTTATGTCCAGCTCTCCTCCGGCGACCTTCCTAAAATGTGCTTCAATGAAGCTGGGACCGGCAGGGACGGAGAGCGGGAGCCCGGGCGGCCGCTGCCAGAGCGCTACCCGACCTTTCCCAGCGCCTTGCAGACTTGTAGGACTGAAAGTCGCTTGTATAATGCTTCACCGACGCTGAAGATGGTGTCACGGTTGCAAAGGTGATAAGTGGCTTAGAAGCTACGCGGAGAGCTCACACGCGCAGCCGGCCCTTAGCGCAAAGACCAGGCAGTGTTTTTCGCGGAAAGCAGCCCTGCCGCTGGCTCGGGCATCACAGCCCGGAGCTGCCCAGCACAGCCCAGCACCGGCTGCCCCGCACGGCCGCCGACCGGCTCCCGCAGCCGTCCACACCCTGCGAGGCCCCGACGGGGCGACACGGGGCGCCGAGGCAGGAGGGATGTCTATAACGGGGTGCCCGAGGCGGGCTGGCAGCCGGCGAAGGCGACCCCATGGGACGTGGCTTTAACGAGCATCCCCTGTTGTTGTTTCCCTCCAGGAGCTACAACTCGATTTTCACACCTGCGAGGACGCGCCCTCCGAGCCCGTGGGCATGCAGCAGTCCGAGGTTCGCCCCGGTGCGCGCACTCCCCGGCGGCTAGGTGGCATTCCCTTTCCAAAAAAAAAAAAAAAAGAGAAGGGAAGGGAAGGGAAGAGGGGGGAAAGAAAGGGAGAAAAGGGAAAGGTATGGCGGAAAAGGAGGAGGAGGGGAGGAGGGGAAAAAGGAGGAGGGGAGGAAAGTGAGCGAGAGTGGAAGGCAGGAAAAGAAGGGAAACCGGGGAGAATGGGGCAAGGACGAGGAGCGAGAAGTGATGGATGGGCAGCCTCTTTTTAAGGATGTGTGGGGAGGCGCTGAAGGGAAAAGGAGTTAAGGGTCGTGACCGGGCCGTCTGCTCGCAGGATTCCCGGCGGGTGGAGCGAGCGGGCCGGCTGCTGGAATGCCTCCTGGAGCGGGCACGGGGATGCGGGGAGCGGCCGGAGCTGTGGCGCGTCACCCGGTCCGTCCTGCAGCAGCACTGCCCCGGCTGGCGCGCGTCACAGGAGAGTACTGGGACGGCGCAGCGGGACAGCCCCGGGGACAGAGCCGGGAGCGCCCCTGGGACGGTAAGCCCGGGCCCGTGCGACAAGAGCAAAGCCCGGGAGCTGATGGCAGTGTGGAGAAGCTACAACAATTTGGGATAGGTGGCCTGGGGGTAGCGCGGCTTTTCATTCTGCCGCCTCTGCCGGACTTAATTTGCATTGTCCGCCGTGCAGTAATAGCAACAGAGTCATCCTGCGGGTTGGTATTTTTTTTTAATATCCTTAATTTATTAAAAAAAACCCCAAACCCACACACAAAACCAACACTACCACCACCACCAAAAACCGAAAACATCGGGAAGTTCAGAGGTTGCCGACGCGGGCATCCCATGGGATGCGCCATCGGAGGTGGGCTCATCCCGCGCTCCGCTGCCGCCTCTTCGGCGGGGCCACCCGCACCCGCAACCGGACCTGGTGCTTTGCGAGGGCAAAGGGGATAGCGAAATGAAGAATAAAAAGGGGATACAAAAATGAAGAATAAAAGGAAAAAAACCGCGCAGTCGCGGCTGCGAGGAGTGTTTGTGGAGCAGTTGGCGGCTGACGCTCCCCTGCGCGCCCCGGCGGCACGGCGCCCGTACGCGGCGTGCGGAGCGGGGCCGCGGGGCGGGCGCGGGGGCCGCTTTCGGCGGCGCACGGCGGGGCGGGGCGGGGCGGCGGAAGCGGGCGGGCGCTTCCTGCGGGAGGGCGGGCGGCCGGCGGGCGGATGCGGACACGGACGCGCACACGTGCGGAGCGATGGCGCGGGAGGGCTCGGCGCTCTTCGCCGCGTTCCGGGTGCTCGGCCGCTTCAGCGGGCACGTCCCGCACGTCCTGCGCTATCACGGCCGCCACCGCGAGTTCTACCTGGCCGTCGCCGTCGGGCGCAGCGTCCACACCTACAACGTGAGTACGCGGCGTCCCGGTCCCCGCTCCTTTTTCACGACCTCCTTCCCGTTCCGACCGGCCGTGGGGAGGCCGGGGCCGTGCAGGCAGATCCGCCTCTTCCTCCCCTCCTCCTCCTCCCCCCCTCCCTCCGCCCTCGCCGTCACGATGCGGGAGCGTGTGCGGGGCTGCGGCGCCCCGGTGCCGCGGCTCTGCAGCCGGCGGTGACCGGGAGCGAGCGAGGGAGGAAGGGAAGGAGGGAGGCTGCCGGCTAAACAGGCCGGGAATGGGCTTGTTTAGCCATGTGGGCAGCGCTAGCCGATGCGGCACAGCCCATCCGTCGGGAGCGCCCAGGTACTGAAGCTTTTCCTTCATTACAAGATAAATCAAAGCTCCCCCGCTCTGGTTTAGCGTTTGAGGATTACGTTTTAGGGGCGGGGGGCAGTCAGATCCTATTAAAACTCCTGTATGAAAACGGATGAGCATAACAGAGTTCAGACGGACTCGTTTTTTGCAATGTAGAATCCTAAACCCCCTCAGGGTTGGAAGGGACCTCTGGAGATCACCCAGACCAACCTCCCTGCCAAGTCAGGGTCACCCTAGAGCAAGTTACACAGGAACGTGTCTAGGTGGGTTTGGAATGTCTCAAAAGGGGAAGACTCCGTTACTTCCCTGGGTTCAATCGAAGCATTTTCAGTGTGTAGGACGCAGTAACTACACAGGTTTGAGTATAGTGAACACCAGAGGGCAGACATCAGGGATCTCCCTGCGCTTCTGTGGCGCCTTTTGAGCCTTTGCTCCTGTCAGTCTTCACAGCCTTTGAAGCATAGTAGTGATCATCACTAGGCAGAGATGCTTATATGCTTGCAACTAAAGCAAATTCTGTGTAAACAGAGGTAAAATTAGAATACAGTGTGGTTGTAGTGAAAATAAGGTAGAAGCAGAGATGATGTAGAAACTTAAGGTACCCAAGTTCCTCAGGGTGACTGAACATGTCCTTAGTTTTCTGTGCCTTAGGGTAAAATATATCAGGAAACACAACTTACTGTTGGTGAGTAGTTGTCTTTTGGCAAATGCATTGTCTCATTCCTTTTGACCTGCTGTCTCTATGTTTTTCAGTAGACAGTGTTGTAAACTAGGATGAATCATTTTTCTGGTTTGTGAGGTATCAAATTCATTGTCTGATCTAGGTTAATTCCTAGAGTTTTTAATTTCTATTTATAGCAAATTCATTGCAACCAATCACTAAAAACGCCTTTTAAATATTTTCGTTGCAGGTGAAGAAGCTTGGTATTGTTGCTGTGAGTAAGTATGCACAAGTTGTTCATTCCTCTTATTTTGTTGTTTGGTTTTCTTTAATATGTCTGACATCTGCACTTCATTCTCAACTCAAAAGCAAAAAAATAAATTGTACTTACTAATATTTACACTGAAATATATTAAAAGTAGTCTCAGAAATCTAAAATACGAGTTTGGAAATAAGTCTGCTGTTGAAACTGGGATTTAGTTCTCTTAGAGACGTACCTTGTGAACCTTCTGTTCTTACCATGTTGTTCTTCCAAAAACACTTCTGAGCCATAAGGATTGCACAGTGAATAAAGCTCAATTATTAATTTATTGAATTAATTTCAGATCCCTTCTTTTTGTTGTTGTTTTGTGATTATTGGAAGAGTGTTATAGGAGGAAAATAACTACATGAAGAAAATAGATGTGGATGTCTTCAGGGAGTGTTAGGAATTGGTTGTACTGGATACAAAGAATATGAATTGATGGCTTGACATTCACTTGGCCTTTGGTGACAAAGCACTTTGGGTGGCAACAGCAGGGCCCACTTTCTTCAGCACCATCACCAGCAGCCTGGGTGATGAGGCAGCATGTACTCCTAGGTTAAGCTTGCAGAGGATGCTATTTTAGGAGGAGTAGCTGACACCCAGAACAGCAGAGTTTCAGTCCAGGGAGCTGTTGCAAAACATGAAGCCTGGGCCAGCAGGAACCTTGCCAAGTTCAGCGAGGACGAGTGCAGAATCCTGCTGCACCTGGGACAGAACAAGCTGGGAGCTGACTGGCTGCACGGCATCCTGCTGGAGAGAAGGTGGGGCTGTGCTGGTGCCAGCCTGAATGTGGACCAACAACACGGTAACTGACTAAGGCAGGCTGCATATCCAGCCTCATTAGGAATGCAGCCAGCAGGTCCAGGAAAGCTGTTCTTGTGCTGCACCTCACACTGATGAGGCCATGCCTGGACTGCAGCACCCTGTTAGTGTGGTTCTATCCCTTCCACAGCTCCTCTTTCTCCTGCAGAAGGGATGCTGAGGAGCCAAGAGAGTGTTGGGGCATCCGCATGCAGTATGAAAAGACACTGGAGTAACTGCATCTGTTTAGTGCTAAGAAGGGCAAGATACAGGGTGACCCAGAGGCAGCCTGTTACCTGAAGGGCTGGATTTGTGCTGATGGTGGTAGTGGTAGACAGAGCAGCAAGGGGCAGCAGCCACAGATTGCAGCTTGAGAGGGTCACAGTGGAGGGCAGGAAAATTATCTGAGAGGTAAGTGTGCTATTGTGTAGACCTTGAGCAGAAGTTCTTCTGAAGTGTCCAAGACTCAGCTGGGCACAGCTGCAGCTAACCCAGTCTAGTACTGGTGATAATCAAGCTTTGTGAGGAGCTGGTGGGATGTTGAACTGGTTGATTTCCAAAGGTCCCTTTCATTTGACATTTACATGATTCAGAGGGATGCACTCTGTCTTGAAAAGTAGGGTCTTTACTTCTGTATACCACTAAGTTTTTACAGAGACCTCATATATAAAATATATTTTATTAACAGAGCACCTTTTTCTTTTTATTCTTTTTATTCTTTTTATTCTTTTTATTCTTTTTATT
>NW_024581095.1:474163-561398 GCF_017639235.1 Corvus kubaryi | reverse complement strand
TTCTTTTTATTCTTTTTATTCTTTTTATTCTTTTTATTCTTTTTATTCTTTTTATTCTTTTTATTCTTTTTATTCTTTTATTAACAGAGACATTTGAGAGCAAATGTCACACAACCAGGACTAGATTTAGATGATCAGCTGTGCATTGTTAAAGCTGTACACACATTAATGTGTGTATTATGTGGATTAATTTCATCTTGCAAAATTATAAAAACATTGCATATTCTGTTCAGTGGGCTACGTCATCTTACATATGTAATCATCTAAGCTTTTTGAGAAATTGAGGTGTTGACGTACAAAATTGTAATTGAGAAAAATGAATGCTGTGCCTTTATTTTTACAGTGCTTTTGGTTTGTTGATGTTATGTGGTTGGCACTTTGAACTTTTTAATTTGGGTCTGCCTAAAACTGTCTTAGCCTTAGCAGCCTTGCATACAGCTCCTCTGGAGTACTGGGTATCTGTAACCTGGTTGTAAGCCTGAGTCACTTCAGAGGTGCTCTGGGAAGATGTGGTCAAACAAATGAAACCTCATAGAGTGCAACCTTTTTTACTTTCTTATTTTAGTTCCTCCTTTTGAAGCTGTGCTGCAGTACAGCAGAGTGTGTAGTTTTCTTTGTGTCTACTACTAATTCACAGTACAAAGCACCTTTGTGGGAAAGGCTGCTGTGTGACCATGCAAGTTTGTATCATAGGTGCACTCCCACAGTGATTTTTGATCCGGTGTTTCTCTGCCGAAGTGTTAAGTGCTTTGATTTGCATTTTTATATTTCCTTGGAGAGTATTATTCCCTACGGTGTTTATTTTTCAGTTTTCTACCTTTTGGGACTACACCACCAGTTTCTTAGTGTGGTCTGGAACTTTGACTCTTTTACCTTTTGAGCTAGTAAAGTAAATATCCCAATATTAGTTACTCTTTCTGAGCCAGCTGTGAGGTGGGGAGAGAATATTCTTCAAGCGTTAAATTCTCAGTGTGGTCAGGAGTCAGGTGCAGGAGCGGGTGGCTAACTCCGAGGCCTGCAGCATAACTTAACCTTAATAAGCCTTGCTAATGCTGAGACTTTGATTTATTGTCTGCTTCCAGCCCTCACAAAGTTAACATGTGCCTTTACTTACAGAGATAATTCACTAATTAATTAAATATTTAATGTTTTTCAAAAGAACTACGTTGTGACCTACCAGTCTTATGTTACTTATAATGTTGTTACTGGTGAAATGTTTTGTAGTTTATATTTGCATTCTTCTGAAATGTGTGCATTTCTCTAAAATTCAACATAATGCTCAGCCAGAGGGCTTTTTTTGTGGGTCACCATGCCAAAAAAATACACTGTTGAGCTTTCTCTCTTGCTAGGAACCTGAAACTTGTTTAACTTTTTCTTTTGTTTGATCAACAGGTAACACTTTGCCACAAGACATCACATGTTTGGCAGCAGATCGCATGTTGATATTTGCTTCATACGACAATATTCTCCATGCTTTTGCCAGGAACAAAGAGGTTTCTATTAACTTACTTATTACTCAGTAGTACAAAACAGTTGTGTAGTGTTTGTGGTATCAAGGCAGTTAATTTTATATGGATGCCGTTTTCCATAGATGTTTGGTACCTTCAGTTTTAGGGAAACAAACTGTAGAATAAGGAGTTAAAAGCTTAAACCAGGAGAATGTAAGAGCAAATTCCATAGTGGCTGAACTGTGTTTTGTGTGTTAATTACAATAATTAAGTAGCTACTTAAAGATTAAAAAAACCCATCGCTTCATGTAAGCTAAATTAGTTGAAAATAAATAATTAAAATACTTAGCTATCATATTTTTTGTCAACAGTTTTAAGTATCAGATACAACTATTTATCTTCCACTTCAAGTTGTCTGGCCTTTCCATAAATTTGTTTTGAACTTGTTGCTGGTATCTGTTAGCTGTCCTTAAGTACTATGTTAACATGAAACTCTACCTTAATGGCTTACTGGAAGCATTTCTATTTTGAAATTGTAGGTGGTTCATACCTATGAAGGCCACAAGGCAAGGATACACCTTCTACAGCCTTTTGGTGATCACGTCATCTCTGTGGATGTCGATAATGTTCTTATTGTTTGGAATATACAGTCAGAAGGTGAGAGATTTTATTTTTGTTGCTGCTTTACAGGATAGCACTGTAAGACATTCAATAATTTAAAAAGAAGGGCTTTTTTTAAATGCACATGTTCAGAAGTAGTTAATTCTTAAAGAAAATTCTTAAATGACTGTGCTACTAAATTGGTGATCTGAAGTCCTAATCCTGGTGTAATGTTTCGTGAATGGATACTGAACCATGTGGAGAGGCCCAGTAAGGTTCCATGTAGACGTAAAGAGAGAATATGAAAATTACATTTTAGTGTTCCATTTTCTCATAAAGACTGTGATAGAGCAGCTTTGGAATTATCTCTGCAACCCTGTATTTTATTGATATTTACCAGACTGGGTACGACTAAATTCTAATGAATAATCCTTTTGTTTGCATCAGCATCTTCTCATGCTGTTGTCAAGTGCTTTGTAAAAGTGTGCTTCAGTGCCCCAAACATTTTTCTTTAGAAAACATTCATTGGTGTGACCAATGTTATTCCCTGCGTGCTGGTTGTCAAAAGTGTCTGTAACCAGGCTTTAGAGATTTGGAGTTGTGATAACAAACAAAAGGCGGGTTAATCAGATGAGGTGTTTTGCTCAGGCAGGAGCAGGAATCGCTCAGAAAGATAAAAATCACTACAGTGTTGCCAGTAGCGTTGTAGTGAGTAGGCTCATAGTGAAAAAATACACCTTCAAGCCAACAGATATTACAACATAAAGCAGTTTAGCCTCTCCTGTTACACATTAGCTAATCCTGTAATGTAAGAAACACCAGTTGCAGGATTTGAAGAGTAGACATCGGTCCTGCTTTTACATTTGTGAAGGGGCGACAAGCCTGCAGATTTGTAGGGGTAGCTGCACTAACACTCTTTCTTACTGTTTTTGCAGAAGAGTATCTTCAAATAGATTTTGATAAAGCCACTTTTGCAGTTTCTGCACTTCTGCATCCCAGCACCTATCTGAATAAAATTCTCCTTGGGAGTGAACAAGGAACCTTGCAGCTATGGAATATAAGATCCAAGTAAGATTCTGATACTTTGGCTACACTTCATGCTCCAAGTAGTTTGATAGGCAACAAATAATACTGTTAAGTATGGAATCTTTTACTAGGTATTGGCACAGGTTTTCAGTTGGTATATCTCCAGGAACAAAGAATGCTGCTGCTCCCTGAATGCTGATGCCTTTCAGGTTGCGTGTTGTTTACTCTCCTTGCAAAATGGCAGGGGTTGTTCAGGAATTACATTTTTTTTCTTAAATTTCTTGGAATCACATAGCTTTCCCGTGAAAGGTATTAAAATAATAGTTAAAGCATGTTCAGGCCTCCTGCCTCCCATCTTCCAAGCTTGGCTTTTTTGGTTGTTTTGAGTCCAGCGGAGTGCTGGCAGGTAGAGTGGAGGTAATTACTAGCATTTGAGCCTTAGATAAGAGATGCGTAGACATGCAGTAATCCCAGTAGATCATCATCCATAATGTCAGTATTTCATGCCTACCATGAGCAGCTGCTTTTCTAAATCATGAAAGTTACAGGTACAGTGAGCTTCACTGCATGTTCATACTGCAGATTGGTGTTAAGTTGGCTTGCATAAATCAGTGTTTCATTCTCCTAACTCAGCTTGCCATGATATCACTGATATTTATTTTGTTTCATGTGTTTGTGTCATGTAGGTATGTCACCATTGTGGTATTAATGCACAACACTGGCTTTTTTCAATAAAAATTAGCCATAAGTTTTATTTTTAGCCTTACTTATTAGTATCACAGGGTTTTTTTTTTTTCCTTCTATCTGACTTATAAGGACAGATGCACAGCTGATATACTTTTCTGTGCAAGTACATATAAAGCAGCCACTTTGTCATTGAAAATACCCAAGGGTTAATTGATTTATGGGTTTTTAATGTTTGTTTTACAGCAAACTCTTGTACTCATTTCCAGGATGGGGCTCAGCAGTCACAACTCTTGAACAAGTTAGTATTTTTGTTATCTTTTCTTTTCATATGTAACTGGTCAAGAACAGCAGGCAAAATATTGTTTAAAGTGGCAGCAGTAAAGATGGTTTGTATTCTCCCAGGGACTTGTAGTAGCCCTCTCTTGACTGAAGGTTTATTATCTGCTCTTCCTCTATTCCTAGTTCTGTTGCATTTAGCATCTTACCTTTTTTGTGTTCATCATATCTGTAGTCTTCACTGAATGATGTCATGAATTCACAGAGTTTTCAAGTTGCATTTGTATCATGAAGCTTCATTACACTGGTAGTTTTTTGCCAAATTTATTTTGCTTTGGAGTTTGATAAAATGTAGATTTTGTTGATTCAGGAAAAGATTTTTTAATGGCATTTGCTTTATTTTTATTTTTGGATATAAAAATAAGTTAAAGCTTTCTTGTGGCATTGATGACAGCTTTGAAAATGGTCAGCAGTTGTCCAGGATAAAACTTGTAAATATGTGGGGAGTGTGTCAGGGTG
The DNA here is from genome assembly GCF_017639235.1 of Corvus kubaryi. Lineage (NCBI taxonomy): Eukaryota > Metazoa > Chordata > Aves > Passeriformes > Corvidae > Corvus > Corvus kubaryi. The sequence goes on along the minus strand of NW_024581095.1, from coordinate 556,842 downwards.
TATAATGGTCCACCAGAGCTACTGGACACTTGAAGTGATCTGTTCTTCAAAGGAGTCACAGCTTCTGGAAACAGAATTTTTTCATTTCTTGCAGGCTCCAGCAGTGGATATTGTTGCAGTCGGCCTTGTATCTGGTCATATCATTGTACATAATATTAAGTTTGATGAAACTCTGATGAAATTTCAGCAGGACTGGGGTCCCATCACAGCAATATCTTTTCGTACAGGTATGTCCTAATGTTTTTTAGTGAAAACATGTATGAAAGCACTAAAACTGAGTGGGACAGAGGAAATTAGTTTTTGATAAAACATTTCAGAATCAAATTTGTGCTGAGAGTTTTTTTTTAGTTTTCAAAGGCTGCAGGTAATCTAGAAAAGGTAGCAATAAGTAAAGGAGATCATGCATTTTCATCATGCTAGCTGTTTTATAGGATTTTCTTGTGTTCTTAGGGCACATGAAGTGACATACAGCATATTTGAAAAGAAAAGTTTGTTTACGGTGTGCCAAGAGCTAGCAGAGTACACAATTGTCAGAGTTACTGTAATCAGTACATTTTGCTTTAGTGTCCAAACCTTCTTCTCAGCAGTGTCTTTGTCCCCCAGACAATGTTAGAATGTTAATAGTTGAGTGACTATGGAATGATGTTACTGGGGAATCTTATTTATGTTCACAGCTTTTTCTTATCTAACGAACATGTCCTAATTACTAAGCTAGCTACTTTAATGTTGATCCTTCCTGCAGAGCTGTTGATACTGAATCTAATCCCTATTTGAATAGACTTGCGAATCTTAATGTGATAGAGATTACCTTGTTGAGGACGAATGCTACTGGAGAAAATTGTGGAAAGACTTGTGAGAAGTAGAAGGAGAGCCTTTTTGTGTCAATATCTATTGTGTTTTCATGCAAAACCTCTAGCTCTGATTGCTGGATTTAGGTGTTCTATTGTTACCTGATATGAAAAAGTCCTGGTTTTATTATCAGTGAGTTTTGGGTTTTTTCTGATTGACATACTCCAACATTTCTGTTAAAACATATATTATTTCTAGTATCAACTTGAGATTTCTTTTTCCTTGTGATTGTAGGCTTTTCTTGCATCAGTTTTCAGATGTGACAAGTCAGTAGGGATGAGCTCAATGTCAATAAGCAAACCTTTTGAACTTTTCTTTTTTTTGAGCAGATGGACACCCAATAATGGCAGCTGGTAGCCCAGTTGGACACATTGCTTTGTGGGATCTAGAGGAGAAGAAACTGATGTGTCAGATGCAAGACGCCCATTCCACAGCAATAGCTGGCATGTCATTTGTCCCTGGAGAGCCACTTCTTATTACTAATGGTGCTGATAATGCTCTACGGGTGCGTTGCAATTGCTGCTGCTCTCTGAAACCGATACAAAACTCGAGTTGCTGGTTCTCAGTGGGACTGTAGTGGAGTGTAGTTTAAAGATTTGCTGCCATGTTGTCATTGCCTCATTTACTGCTTAGTAGTAGCCTTGAAGAACAAAGCTTTAGACCCACTTTTCCAGAACCACACTTTATATCCCAGTACACTCTCTTAAATCTTGATCCATTTTTATGATCTTTTGGATCATAAGCAGTTGCTGCTGATAAAAATCCCTTGTGTTGCATGTACTCTGATGCCACTAGGCTTTGGTAGAGGGGCAGAATGAACAGGAAGCAGTCAGGTGCTGTGGTGGAAACTTCCAAAGCTTTAGGGTAAAGGGTGAAAGCCAGTGTGTGATGTTGGCTGCACCAGCTTCCAGCTAAACATATTCCACTGACGAGAGATGCAATTTTTGGCAAGTCAGTGTTTCGCAGCCTGTTTTTTCTGCTTGTTTTGGGATGCAGGTGTGGATTTTTGATGGACCTGGTGGTACAGGTCGGGTATTGAGAAGCCGAAAGGGACATAGCGCACCGCCAACAAAAATCAGGTACCATGGGCAAAATGGAGAGCAAATTCTTAGTGCAGGTATGAATTCCCGTTCTTTTTCAGTTTGATTTCTTGCCGTGATAAAGAAAACGTGCAGAGCTAAGTGTCTTTATTAATATACTAGATTATATTTCATGTGTTGTATAATGTATTTATGAAACGTAGTAAGTAGTTAACATAAACAGTGTAATTTTTTACTGTAACAAAGTGTTTCACTAGAGTTTTCCTACTCTAATAGGAAACTAATGTTTCCCTAGAGTAAGGTATCAGCAAGTAAGCTGAAGAGTACTAGAAAGCAGAATAGCGAAGGAGCTGCTCTTATCATCTGTATTTAGATATTTGATAAATAAAAATTGGTTTATTATCTCCTGAGCAAATATCAGCTAGTCAGAATGAAACCTGTAACAGCTAGAGAAATTTGGTTGTGGCAGGGAAACAATTAGCATAATGTATTTAGAAACTAATTTTTAATAACTCCTTTTTCCACTGGTTTTATCAAGCTTTGTGGCTTGCACTGTCTTTGTAATTTATTACAGCTTACTTGTATCTGTAATATTTATTTTCAAGGTTGCTTTTTACTGAGATATTAACCTAGAAGTGTAAAAACGCTTAAGTGACTACCCTTCCTTAGAAACTAGTGTATTTGAAAACACTGCTTAGGAAATGGAAGTGCCAGGTCAGACTGTGTTGTACCCAGACCACTTAAGTAGTGGGGTGATAGGGACTCACCACCTAGTCTCTACTTATTCTTGAGTAATTAATTGTCTGCATGGGCTACTTTTGAAAGCATTACATTACCTGTAGTAAGATCTCTTGCTGATCATCCAGCTAGTGACTTGAATTCATGTAACAAATTACTTGTCAGTATTTCAGCTCACACCAGACAAACCGCAGTATCAATCAAGTGTTGCTTAACAAATCTTCACATTTGCTTGTGCAGTGGAGAGGGCAAAGAGGCAACCTTTACAATGAAAACGGTCTTAACCTTTGAGATCTGATGTATCTGCAGTGTAGAGAGACTGACTCTCTACACTCCTTTCTGAAACAGTGGTAAAACTTTGTGCAGCAGAAATGAATTAGTTTCCTTTCAAGTGCTACTGGTTTCCTTAGAAGAGGCATCTCCTCAAATAAACTTTATAAAATTTCATTAATGAAATTCATTTCAATAATGACATTACAGGGTCAGGAATTGAACATGGAGAAGATGTCTGTGAAGAGTGTTTCATGTGAACATGTGTGGGGCCGAGCTGTAGCAATGGGATGTAGGCTACAGAAAATTAGGCTCCATTTGTTCTGCTTCTTACAGTGTATCTGTATTTATTCTTGGACCAGAAATTTTAGTATATACCTTATTATAGTGTTTAAAGTTGTTAATTGCTTATCTTTTACTTTTCTTTCTCAAATAGCTTATGAGTAAAGTTGATTTTTGCCCTTCACTGCTCTGTGCTAATACTTTCGTAGGTCAAGATGGAACACTACAGTCTTTTTCAACAGTGCATGAAAAGTTCAATAAAAGTTTAGGACGTGGTAAGTATTTCAGTCAAAATACAAACATGGGTGAAAAGAAGTCCTGAAAAGTATTTATGTAAATATTAGACAGGCCTTATTTTCACTTTAACTGTTCTATAAAAGCCAGTCACCTGAGTTATTTTGCAGACTCAGTCCTTCCTGCTGTAAGTGTACTCTTATACTTGTTTGTACTTGGAAAAAAGTGATTTCTGATCCTGGTGGTGTATGTTACTTCACTGGGCATGATTTTTGTGTTAAAAATGTGTAAAGCAGTAGCTGACATTTTAGCATACATAATTGCAACTTTTTAGCCTATTTCCCTTCTGTTCAATTGACTGAGTTATTGGCCAATTCATATTTATTGGCTTGAGTTCCTTTGATTTAGTGTAGAGCTGTACTTAAAACACACGTTGCGCGTCATGCTCTGGTTAAGGAACATTTTCATTTGGGAGAGCAAGGATCAGAAAGACTAAAATAATTTGTAGTTTTAAGTATCTGTCTGTATTATTATACACGTATTTGGATCTGTTTGAAAAGACACGTAAGAATTAATTTGGGTATAAATTTGAAATTCAAGATTCTTTGGTTACTGAAAGGATGCTGTTTATTGCTTTATATAGTCATGTCTGTAGGACCATGTATTTAGCTGTGATGGAGGAACCTGTGCCTCAGGATTTCAGCACAGGATCCTGGAACAAAGAGATTTAGTGGTGAATTCACATCTGTGAATGTAAAAGGCTGATGATTTCCTCAGCATTGCATGAATTGACAGAAGCTCTGTATTAGTGTTCTTAGCTCTTCAAACCTAGGGAACAATGATGTGTTCATGTTAGCGAAATGTTTCTAAATTTAAGAGGAGCTTTGCGTTTTGTTAACAGTCCTTTTTAAACCGTTATGCTCAGTTCTAACCATGAGACTGAGACCCTTAATGTCTATTTTTAAGGCTCAATTAACAAAAAGAAATCAAAAAAGAAAGGCCTTAAGCTGGATACGATGGCACTACCACCGATTACAGCCTTTGCTTCAGGTAAGTGATCTTTGACATAGATTACAGACTAAATGTAAATACATTATCTTCAGGTATTCATTTAATTTTTTAACCCTCAAAACACTACTGTTTTGGAAGCTCATGTTATATGAAGATTAGATTATTCTGTGGCCTTTCATGAGCTACTGAGTGTCAGTTAAAATTGCATTTGTCTTGATAAAATGTTCCAATATTTCAAAAAGAGCATTTTATATTAAAACATCCTTGTCTGCCTCTTGGCTTGAAAATCTCCTGCATGGGAGCCAAAATCTCCTGATGTACATATTATTCCAGGCTGGAAAACCAGCAGCTAGGTGGAGGATGAAGATATTTGTCAGCTGAGGAAATCTCAGTTGCAGTTACAGTTGGTTTTGAGTCCTCAGTACATTTATTTGAGCCACTTTCCAAAGTTGAATTTCAAGTAATCCATTCATTTGTAATTCAGTATGCAAATAATGAAACTAACTTCTTTAAGCAGAATTACAATTATCTTTGCTTCATCAAAATGTGTTTCTTTAAATTAATGACCTCCTCTTCAGACTTGAAATCTGTTTTGTCAAAAGTGTAGCTATTTTCTCTTCAGAGGATGATTTATTATTTCCTATGTTGGAAGATCTGGACTTAAAATTTTGTGGAGCCATTTGACTTCAGTGATACAGACTGTTTGTATATACTTACTGCGAGTATGTGTGTATATCTTTAAGGTTTTTATTTAAAATTATTAAATTTTAAAATTAATACTAGACCTGCCTGTGTTTAAATACATAGAACCTCCATTTATTTAAGTACACTCTAGAGTTGTTTCTTTTTTGCTGTATTGTCTTTGTTTGGTTAAGTAAACCAGTTTGTATCTTTTTTTAATCTTTGAAGTTCTAGAAATCACAGTTTCAGGCTCTCAATTTTTTTAAATTTCCAGAAAAAATCAAACTTGTTCATTATTTAGATCCCCATATATCGTATTTGACTACAAAGTTTGGATACCAAGTGTTTGATAAAGAATTTTCCTGGAAATGCAAAGAAAGTATTTTGCTACATGAAGCAGATTTAGCTCTTAAACCTGACTTGGTTACCTGGTGGCTTCTGCTGCTTCAACAGCTGAAGAAAACGTTTAAGACACTCAGCTGGAAATGTGTACAGATTGAGCAGTCTAAACCATTTAAGCCAGTTTAAAACATTTACATTGAAGTATGCTTTTCAAGCTGCAGAGTCTAAAATATGCAAAGACACAGAGCGTAACGTACTAAACAGTGCTTGTGGTTCTGTTGGTAGCATTTTGGTTACCCTGCATATGCACAGCTCTTTGCCCAGTGGTTTTTCTGAGTGGTAGCCTTTTGACTGTGCAACAAGAGCACTAAATATGAACTGTGCTGTCCAAAGGTATTTTAAAATATCAGGAGACCTTAAGTTTGACTTTAGAATTACTGTTTCTAAAAGGACTCTGTGTTACCTTGCAGAAGTGGCACATCAGAGTGACTGGGATGGTATTATTGCCTGCCATCAAGGGTATATAACCTGTACAACCTGGAACTATCAGAAAACCTCCATGGGAGCTCACAAACTGAGGCCAGAAGAATTTAGCAAACACAAACCTATTGACATATATGCAACAGTAAGTTTATTTAGGCTAAGATTTCTTCAGATTGGCACTGCATGCTATTTTTATTCCTGTTGGTACAGAAATAATGCTTAGAATGAAAAAGCACTGTCTAGATGTGTCTTAGTTGCTTTGCAGAGTGATTTCTGCCAGCTCAGTGTGTTCAAGGAGATGGTTTGTAATGCTTATGGTCTTAAGAAAAGTTTTGCATTCGCATTTTTTCCTTAAACATTCAGTTCAACTTTCTGGTTCAGAGAGGTGGTTGGTGTTTTTCTTTATTCTATCACAGTGATGTAGAGTTGTCTGTATGCCTGTGATGGTTAACTTGCTCTGAGAATGCAGATTGCTGAAAGCTCGGGGCTTGAGCTTTTTTTGGCAATACAGGAAAGTGTACTTCCAAATTGCAAGCAGGATATTACCTCAAAATTTGCCACTTGAGCTGGACACAACAACATTGTGTCAAACACACAGTGACAGAGATAGAAATGTTTGCTGAAGTTTATCAGCTTCTTAAAGGAGGAATTACTGTGGCACACCTCATTTGCTAGGGCTTCATGCAACTCCTGTGTGTTGTGGTACATGGTTTTTTGACCTTACGCTTTACTAGTTAAGTGGTAGGTAAATTAAATTGTAAATAACCAGTTTTCTTTTGACTACTAGATTTGGACTGTTCCAAAGACATCTAGACCACTGTTTCTTTGTTTCTTCCTATTTGAACTCTACGTGACCTTACCCTGATTTGGGAGGGTATTGGTAACATGGGCATTGAAAGAGGCTTGCAGCTGCCATGCTTAACACTTTCTCTTAGGGACTATATTTGTGGATATCTTGATTATTTAAGTTACAGTGCTGATATTATTATCTATGGCTTCTGCTGGATGTCACTAAGCTAGGATTTCATTATCTTTCATAACCATGCACTGCCATATTTATTACATGTTATCTATTTGCTCATTTTAGGAGCTTCTCCCTCTGCTTTCTTGAGATGTAGTTTGTTCTCTGCAGGTTTCCTCAAAGAACATGTTAGTATTTTGTATTCCCGATATGCTGTGTACCTTCTAACAACTTCACTGATTGATAGACACCTAAAGAATTGTTTGCATAGGTGCTTTGTTTTGTTTATTCTTTTTTTTTTATTCCCTTGAAAGGCAGTTGACATTACCTCGTGTGGTAACTTTGCTGTAATTGGGATGTCAACTGGGCAGGTAGATGTGTACAACATGCAGTCTGGCATTCACAGAGGGCGTTACGGCAAAGAAAAAGGTAAGAACTCCTAAATTTCGAAAATACTGGCTCTTAACAGAACAGCAGTGACCTGATGTTCTGTCGTCTTGAAAAATTTAAATAGTTTTTGAGTTGAATTTGGGATACATTTCAGTTTTTCTAATTATACTTCACTGTCCTATCTTGCAGTCAGAAAACTGATTTGAAGGATCCTTGATAGTTGTAACAGCTCTGATGTTAGCATATCCTTGGTTTTATTTAACACAAAATGGTCAGTTACCAAAATGGTTAGCACTAAAATGAGATACTATGGCCTCCACTCTTTTTGAGATAATCACATTTCCAATACTTGCCTTCTTGTTTTATAGGGTTCTAGCTCTTAGGTAAATTTTTCCATCTGTTTTGTGCTCCCTGCTTGGAAATGAAAGAATGTTTCATGTAAATGGAAAATTGAAGTCCTAAGCAAGTCCAGTTCTTTGCATATGGTGTTATTTTTAATTATCCAGCTGCAAATTTAGAACATAATGTGGCAGTGCTCTGGCATTTCCTTTTAATAGCTGCATACATATATATTTCATGTCATGTGTTCTCATGCATGTTTTTTTGGCACTCCTTATCTGAATTTTTTGTTGTAGAAACAAGGAAAGAGTCCTGATGAACCCTTAAGACTTACTGGATTTCTAAAAGCCATCTAGCTCAGCAAATACGAAATGGTCTCTTTGTAAAATCATTGGTTAATGGTGGGATGAATTTTCTAATTTTGCTTACTGCCCAGTAGCTCTCGGTATAGATTAAGAAATTGATCCAAAACCAGAGGAGCTATGTCTTGCCTTTACACTGCAGTGTGAAGTAGCCTGGGAAAATTCCCAGCCTTTGTGCCTGAACTGAAGCTGTAATTTTTTCTGGAGTGGTCGGGCCTCTTGGAACTATTCCTTAAGTGATTCAAGAAGTCCCTCAAATCTCACAATCACAAAAAGTTCCCCAAACTGAAAGCAGAAATAAGAGCTAACACTCCACTTCAATTGCACTTCTTACGTGTATTCTAGATGTTTATTTGAAATCAATTTAGTTTCTCTAGAGATGAAAAAAACGTAGAATATTGGAGCATCTTGTCAAGTGTCTTTCAAATTGTCATATGCTTGCTACTCATTCGTTGTAGTCAGGCAAAGATAAACCAAATAGTGTTTGTCATTCAGCTGATTTCTGTGCTAAATTTAAATCCTGAAATAATACTCTCTTTTCTCTCGTCTTGCAGCACATGAAGGGGCCATTAGAGGGGTAGCAGTGGATGGATTGAACCAGCTGGTAATCACAGCTGGTAGTGAAGGATTAATTAAATTTTGGAAATTCAAAATGAAAGATCTGGTTTATTCCACTGAACTTTCTTCTCCTCCGAGTGGAATTCTGCTTCACAGAGACAGGTAAGAAACTGGAGTTATTTCATGTGCGTATTTTTTGGTGAACATACTTGTCGAGAACGGCAACCAGTATTCTTTATTAGAATATATTAGAATTTATATTTCTGATGCTTTGAAATACAACTGACTAGTAAACACAGGATGACAAGAAATTTTATTAGACTGAAGAACTGTAACAATGTCCTATTTTTAGGATAAACAATACCTAGAGCAATGTTAGGATGTTTTTATTTTTTGCCTCTTGAATATTCCCTGTCATATGTGTTGATGTTTCTTGGCAGTGGTATTCTGGGAATTGCCTTTGATGACTTCACTATTAGTGTTTTGGATATAGAAACCAGGAAGATTGTCAGGACATTCTCAGGACACCATGGACGGATTAATGACATGGTAATTGTTAACTCATTTTCATTTGTGACATACACAGATACCTAACAGATTTCACAGATGGTGGACTTCTCTGCATGTATTAAATCACTGGGTATTATGTTCAGCTGTGAACAGTAAAGCTGTAGTTCAGCTCCACAGCACTTTAGCCATGTTAGCTTTAAAATGTAAAGTGGTCAAATTGCCATCTATTTTTTAAAGTGCTTTGTGATTTTACTGTAACTTGGCAACAAGCTGATTTGGAGGTCAAACAAAACAAAGCGTTGGGAATAATGAAAACCACGTTGGGGAGCAAAATTATGCAGTAGTCTCAGCTGTGTATATAGAAAAGACAAGCAAGCTGAAAACAGATCTGAGATTATGCAGCACATTGATATTTGGTTAAATCTTACGTAATTGTCCATTGTAGTGTTCAGTAAAATAGTTTTTAGCTTCAAATTTACTTATAAATTCTACTAAATTAGTATTTACTTAACTTATTCAACTTCATGCTTAGGAATAGGTTTTCACCTTCAATGTAAAAGGGAGGACCAAAGTGCTTTGACCAACAGTGAGATATGTCCTGTGTTTTACATTTGAACCTGTTCTTAAAAAGCTTCTAGATTTGTTCTTTTCTCACTTTCAGTAATGTATTGTCGGTTTTGGTTTATGGCCAGACCATTTCACCCTGGTTTTAGGGAGCAGTCTAATCTTGGCAGGGCCTCCTGTGGGGTTGGCTTATCAGTTGTGCCATAAAATTGACTGTTTTATTTTAGACTTTCAGTCCTGATGGTCGTTGGCTGATAACTTCATCAATGGACTGTTCCATTAAGACTTGGGACCTTCCCTCTGGATGGTGAGTCAGTTTAAAAACATGCAGCAGAATAAATAATTCCCTGTCTGCTAAATGGCAGAAACCTTCTGGCTTGGTTATCTGTCACCAGATGTGACAGATTCAAAGTTGCACTTGATGTAGCAACTCTGTCCACTATTTTAGTTGTGTCCAGTGCTAGCAATGTGTGTCTTTTTCTGGGTCTACAGAATAACACTGTCCTGAAGATCTGTTGATGACACCTGGAGCTTCCATGTAGTGTGAATGAGTGTGAATTTGTTCTTTGTCTGGAAGCAGTGCTATAATCTAAAGGGCAAGAGATTGCTTAGGGTGAATTGCAGTCTGATATGCTGAGGTGTTTGTAGGATCATAGAGTGGTTTGAGTTTACAGAATCACAGAATCACCATATTGGAAGAGACCTTCAAGATCACCGAGTCCAACCCATGCCCTAAGACCACCTCAACTAAACCATGGCACTGAGTGCCACATCCAATCTTTTTTTAAACACATCCAGGGATGGTGACTTGACCACCTCCCCAGGCAGACAATTCCAGAACTTTATCACTCTTTCAGTAAAAAACTTTTTCCTCACATCCAACCTAAATTTCCCTTGGTGCAGTTTAAGACCGTGTCCTCTTGTCCTGTCAGTTGTTGCCGGGGAGGAAAGACCAACCCCCACCTGACACCTTTCAGGTAGTTGTAGAGAGTGATAAGGTCACCTCTGAGTCTTCTTTTTTCCAGGCTAAACAACCCCAGCTCCCTCAGTCGTTGGAAGCAAAGATCTAGTCTAACTGGATGTGGAAAGGAACTTTTCTCACTAGATCAGGTTACTCAGAGCCCCAGCTTGGCCTTGAACACCTCCAGGGCTGGGCCATGCACTACTTGTTTATGCAACCTGTTCCAGTACCTCACCACCTTCATAGTAAAGAAATTCTGCCCTACATCCAATCTAAACCTGCAGTCTTTCAGTTCAAAGCTGCTGCCGCTTGTCCTGTCACCATAGGCCCTGTTAAAAATCAATCTCTCAATCTTTCTTTTTAATCTCCATTTAAGTATTGAAAAGCCACAAGGTTATCTCCCCCAGAGCCTTCTGTTCTCCAGGGTGAAGAACACCACAGCTCTCTTTATTTTTCTCATAGGAAATGTGTTCCAGGCCTTGGCTCATTTTCCTGGAGCTGCTCTAATTTCATGCATGTCTTGTGCTGGGGGCCCCAGAGTTGGATGCAGTACTCCAGCTGGTTTTGTAAAGAGAGGCCCATTTTCACTTACATTCATTTTAACAACACAGTATGGCTTTACATCAGTTATATTTTTCATTTGTTTGTACTTGCAACTGCCAAAAATACTCTCTTGTGATCCACTGTGAGTAGTTTTCTCCCAGAATAAAGTTTGGCTAAGAAGTAGACAAGTACACAAAAGAAGTTCAGGAGCATAGAAAAAAGCTGAGAAGTAACTTTGCATTCTGCCAGTGCATTCTTTCAGCAGCACATCGGATAGATTTTTATTTTTTTTTTAGTAATTTAAGGTGGTACTGTGCAGTGTGCAGCTCTGGTGGTTGTGCCTGGAACTGAAAGGTTTCATTCGGGTTGATTATTTTTGTTGATGTGGTTTGGTAAATTTTGTATACTTGTAAGAGTTATCATTTTACTACTACAAGTGCCTTGCATCTCAACAAACAATTGGCCTGTTCTTGCACCATCTAAAATAGACTATGTTCTAGTCTAAAATAGAGCAGGATAGACATTGTCTTCTTCCCTGTGTAAATGGGAAGGAAATTAGCACTCTGTCTTTCTAACACTCTTTCCCTTGCAAAGTAATATGTCTACAAAAAATTGCAGCATTAGTTAATATCAGTTTCTTCTATTTTTCATTTCTTTAACAACATAATACTTTGTGGTAAGAATCTATTCATAATGTTTTTAAAGCAGTCTGATGGTAGTTCTCCTTTACGTGTAAAAAAAATTAAATATTTTGTCTCTTGTCTCTGAAATTCGGGTCAAGCTGAAATCTAGGCAGGTACTTAAACCCTGGTTTTAAAAGTAATTAGGTTAAATTACATTTCCGTTATGTAATGGCAAGGTTTTCCCATAGCTATAGGAAGAGGAATGTATTGAAAAGGAGGAACAGCTTTAAATAAAAGGCCTGATGCTTGCTTTACCTCTGTGGCTCATAAATAGGAGAGACATCTCAGGAACTAGAACCTCAACTTTGATATTGTTCTTATAAAAAGATGGAAAACGTGTTTCTAGAATCCAGCATTTGTGAAAATTACCAACTGACTTTAATAAATGGTCTGATATCTATTAATTGGACATCTGTTTTTACTTGAGAGTGGTGCTTAACTGTTCTTATGTAATAAAAGTCTTCCTAGTGCGTGTTTTTGCTGTAGGGCTTTTTGAAAACTGGGAAAAAAAATACCGATTTGTGTGAAGAAAGTTATAAGCAGAAACCCTGGCATTATGCAGATTTTCTGCTGTGTGGCTTGCATAGGCAAATTAAGAAATCAGGGGTACGAGCTGACTGTTCATAGTTTGGATGGAACACTTGGGAAAAAAACAGCATAAGAGACCTGTTAAATGTGAGCCTAGTAGCTTTATACTTTGCATTGTCTCAGTTTTGCAGTTAGGCAGGAAGCATAAAGGTCGATGCCTTCGGCCCCCTGGCAGGATTCATTTAGCTTTTTGTGTAAAAATTACAAGCACGTCTTATTTCCTGTAGTAGATTGATCCCTCCTTCCCCCAAGCCTGTAATTTTAATCATGATTTAAGTTCAGTAAGTAGAAAAACTTAATTTCTTGTTAAGTTTGTTTTGGAGTTCTTTGTGGTTGATTTATTGAGCAGACTTTCTCAGCTACAGATAAGGATTGTGATAAAAGGATGGATTTGAAACTAAAAAAATTATCTAGGGTTAATTTTTTTCGCCATTGTGCACTGTGTGCAAAATGTATCTGGTATAAGTTTGGGATTTGTGGGTTTAGTGTTTATACTGAAAGTGATGAATGATTTTTTCTTACCTGAGATTTGCAACATGTGTCTAAGAACATGCAGAGGGAATAAAACACCCCATTAAGGGGAAAAAAGGCTTTTATTTTTGGCATGCTGTCTCATGCTCATCACAGGAGTGCTCAGTATCTAAGGAAATACATGCCCACAAGATTTTATGTTTTGAACTGCTGTGTTACATCAATATTTTTTTTATCGTTAGTGATCGGAACATGGCTGTAGAGCTGTAAACAAGAACAAAGTATTCACACTCTTCATTTGTTCTTTTTGTTTCTCTTGGTGAACTAGTTGTCAAATTCAACTTTGACTTAAAATTTGAAGTAACTGAAGTTTATATTTCAACAAGTGACAAGCAATGCTGTGAACCTGGGCTTGAGTGGAAGTCTGCTAGGGAGTGCATCATCCAGAACTTAAATGTCTCATTGTTAAAATAGTGGCATAATAAATATTTTAAGTTTGTCTTTACATGGTCTTTTTTCGATTTTCTGCAATCGTGAAAAAAATTATCAAGGAATGGTTTATCAGGCTGAAGATATGGTAATGCCAAAACTGTTGCAGATAATCAAACTTCACATTGTACAGTTCATACTTTATTTTAGAAACATTAGGTGCTAGTATTAACCAGGTGTATATGAAGTATGCTGAGAGAGGGAATTGTCAGTCTGAGCAGCTGGGGCTGACTGGAAGTACAGAATTTATGGCCACTAAGAGGGTTTGTGTTAGGTACAAGGAGTTTAATAATTCGTCACATATTCCCCAGGGTGTGCTTATCTAAGGACGTGCCCGCTTTATCCAGAATTTTGTAGAGACAAGTGGTTTGTTGCCCAGTGCTCTTCACTTGCTACATTTATATGATCTATTTGGATACTTCTGCTACCCTGGTTTGTGTCCATACTTGTAGTGACCTCTTTGCATTCAGCTGTAATTCAGATATGTGTAGATAAACAAGTTTATCTTGCTGATAATTTTTCTGTTGTGTTTTTTTCTCCATAGCCTCATAGATTGTTTTTTGGTAGACTCTGCAGCTGTGAGCCTTACTATGTCCCCTACAGGAGATTTTCTGGCTTCAGCACATGTGGATGATCTTGGAATTTATTTGTGGTGAGTATGAGTATGTAATCTGTTTCTACACAGAATTTAGGATGGGAAGGAGTTCTTATAATCACTTGTACTGCAAATAGAGAATTGCCCTGTGAAGTATCATCTCCAATGTTTTGTGTTTTCTGGTTCTTATTAAGACAGGTGTTCTGTATTGCTCTAATTCGTAAATAATGAAATTTAAAAATTTGATGCAGTTAAAATATTTATTCTGATAGTTAAATGGTCTCTTTTTTCTAAATGTTTCATACTCTTAATAATTCCTGTTATGCCATTCCCAAAGTTTTTTATAGACTCCATTTCCCCCCCTGCTTTGAAATGTCCTTGTTCAAATAGTGTTTCTTTCTGAAGTGCTTTTCTTGTCCTGCTATACAGTGTTGTCTGAGACTTCTGAGCAGTGTATGAAAATTGTGATTATTTATCTTTATTAGTGATAAATGAGCACAGAGATAAAATGTGGTTTAGTTCAGTTTCCTCCTGATAAAGCTTTAAAGCAAATGACTGTTCAGGTCCAGTACTGAAGTAGCACACTCTGAAAGTGGCTTAGGTCTTTTTCCCATTCAGCTGGCAGATTATTTCAGGTTATATATGTTGGCTGTAGTTTTGCCTGAGGCGTGTTCAGCTGTTAAGTCTTCCTGTGGTTAAGTAAACGTGCTTCCTTGTGAATAACAACAGATGTTTTTACCTAGCCTTAGTTTATATTGACAAAAGAAGAAATTTGCCAGAATCATTTGTGTGCGTATTTCAATCCTGTGAAAGCAGGATGAATCATTTATTTTTGCATAATGTCTTGTGCATAATGTTCAGCCTGGAGAAGGCTCTAGGGAGATCTCAGAGCTGCTTCCAGTGCCTAAAGGGGCTCCAGGAGAGCTGGGAGAGACTTTGGATAAGGGGCTGGAGTGACAGGAAAAAAGGGGGAGTGGCCTCAAACTGAAAGAAGATAGGTTTAGATTGCACATTGGAAAGAAATGCTTGATTGTGAGGGTGGTGGAGCACTGGCACAGGTAAATAAATTTTTGGCCAGCAGGACTAGGGCAATTATTGCCCCTGTACTGGGCACTGGTAAGGTCACACTTAAAATAACGTGTTCAGTTCTGGGCCCCTCACTTCAAGAAGAACATGGAGGTCCTGCAGCCTATTATTATTATGTCCTTGGCAATAATACTTGAACATAACATTTACATTGCAGATGTTCAGGTGAGTCTATTGCTACACTTTATTTCTTGCTTATCTGGTAGATGAGGAGAACTAATCTTGAACAGAGCCTGGTGAATTGCCACACTGAAGCAGTATTAGACTGTGGTATAAATTGTGTCTGAAGTACTTGTTCCCCTTCATCTGGAGATGACTTTTAAAATGCCTGTCTTATTTTTTCAGGTCAAACCGTTCTTTGTATTCACTTGTGTCATTACGGCACCTTCCTGCAGATTATGAACCTTCTTTGGTGACACTCCCCAGCACCTGCCCCATGCAAGGTAATCCTCAGATGAAAATGTATTTTATTTTCCCCTTGCAGTTTGTTTCCCTGCTTGTATGCCATAGATTCATTGCCATTGTCTTGTTGGCAAGAGAATTGGGTTCAGCTGACCTGCCGTGTGCCTGTGCCCAGTGAAAGAAAGGCCTAAGTGGAATTTTTTTGCTAAATTAATAGAAGTGATTGTGCTTCAGAAGTCCTCTAGATGGAGGTCTTGTCTGCCCAAGTTTGGAGTGCCTGCACTCCATCTGCAGGAAAATCACACTGGAAAAACTATTGGCCACTAGAACATACTTTGTGATGATGGCTGCTGTGGCAAGCACATACTTGTTTTACATACTTAAATTAGGGAGACGGGATTCATCCCAACACTGTGAATGTTTTTATCCTGATTCTGGCAGAAAGTTTTAATCCACTTTCTGTCTTCAGTAAATGTAATGTTCCTGTTTAGATGCTAAGGGCTCTTAATGGGTTACATTCCTTTGTTGTTTCAGGCTTGTCTTAATAAATTCATTGTTTTAGCCAAGTAATATTTTGCAAAAAGAAGGGAAAGTAGACATATTTGGCCAAGACCACATAGGAAATCAACAGAAAATTGAGTGACTGACATTATAGCTTTTCTTGTGGGATGTTGTGCTTTAATGTTGAGATTTTCTTTATTTTTATGTGCCACTTCAGTCAACCTATGAAGAGGTTGTGATGAGGTAGTGAATATGGTGCAAGGATTTAAATGCAAGGATTTCACAGCTTTGTAACCTAGAACTAAAATGACTGTGTATATATTTAGACAGTTAGAACAATGGCTTACTGTCAAAACTTTGTTTTCTTTAAGAATTCTATAAATTGGTTTTATATAACTTCAGCCAAAGTAGACAGATCTTACTACTTTTTAAAATTTTGGTTATTCAGTTCTGCATCTCAGCGCTAATCTTTTAAAATTATTTAATATTTCATAAGGCTAATACACATTGTTTCTGTAGCTTTCAGCTCTATGTTATGTTAGCACCTATGTCTATAACTGTTATGCATTTGTTATTCAAAAATTGCAAAATAAATAAAAGTGTTTGGCTTGATTTTTTAAAAAATGAATGTGGCGTATGAATGCTTATAAAAGATATCTGTTTCTGCAAGATGTGGATGTGTCAGGAGATGAAGAGCCATGTGATGAGATGATAGAATATGTTTCACCTGAGCAATTGGGAGAGCAGCTGGTGACCCTTTCCTTGTTACCGGAATCAAGGTGGAAAAATCTCCTCAACCTTGATATTATCAAGGTACTGTGCAAAAAAAATAGCATACATCCAGATACATTTGCCCTATTTCTATGAAATGCATTACCTATTCATGAAACTTGATCCTGCTTTTCAGGCATTTTCCAAGATTTTGCAGTAGAAGTCTATATGGTGCTTTTCACAGTTCCTGGGATTTGGGAGAGGGGCTGTTTTTCTGCTAAACAGTAGCTTCATAATTAGTGGTAAAAGATTTTACCTGTATATTTACTTTTCAGTTAGTCTTTAGATCTAGTTTTCAAAGTATTTTAAAAATAAAACTGTTGACAAACAAAATATTCCCATGTGCTCTTACTACGATGATAATGATTTTAATTCAAATATCTAATTAACAGAAAAAAAATAAACCAAGAGAGCCACCAAAAGTTCCAAAGTCAGCACCTTTCTTCATCCCAACAGTTCCTGGTCTTATACCCCGATACGTTCCACCAGAGGAGGAAAATGATACACAGGTAAAAACAAGAATCAATGTAATTGTGTTTATGTAGTGTGTTTTAAAAGAAATCTTAAATGCTTGTTAGGATTGAGTTAAATCACTAGACTTCAAAGTACCAGTTTTAACTCACTACACTATTGCTTTATTTCTCAAAGTCTTATTCTGTCAGTAGGAAAATAATCTAATTGAGTTGTAAAAATATGTCTGCATATTCATGTACACACTGTTATGCTTTTGTGGTCCAGTCGAAGGTAGTAAACCTCGGAGTGCTGGCACAAAAATCTGATTTCTACATTCATCTTGAAGAAGCCCTGAGCACCAACAAATGTAAGTTAACAAAATATTTCACAAAAAATGTTGATGCTGCTTTTATTTTGAGATATATATGTGATTTCTAATGTCAGAATTGTAACAGATGTGAGGGAAAAAATATGCATAGTACAGTAGAAAAGGCAAAGAAAATGACTTAGATAGCCAGACTAGATCACAGATCCATTGGTACTGCAGCTTGTCTGCAGCATGGAACCCAATTGTGGCTAAAACCCTTATAGGGAAAGAAGGTTGTGTTCCTAAGGTCATTAACCTTTTTTGAAAACTGTGATGATCTCACCCAGAAAAGGTGCTATGTATTATTTGTAGGGGAAGGAAGGAAGGTATTGATTTGGTAAGGAATAGTCTGGTGATTCACTGAAACATAGAAGCATAATGTGCCTGTAAGTTCTCCTTTCAAGGGCTACTTCACCAGACATTCAGCAAACTTACAGTGTTAATTCATTGCCCTATAATTTAAAGCTTAAGAAGAAATAAATGATACAAAAATAAGGTGTTGAATTTCAAAATGAACTGAATGTTCAAAGAAATCCAATCACTTAAATGACCTGTGGAATGTACCAGCTGTTTTTCATGTTTGTCTTGTGATGCTGCAGAATCCTTGAAACTCAAATTTTTGGAAATGATTGCTAATATAGCTAACTTGGAAATGTTAGCTTGTCCACAAAGCAGTTCTGTTGGGAATTCTCCTACCCCTGCTTAAACATGTTGAGATGACCAGCTTACTCAAGTGCACTTAAAACATTTTGTGTGCAGAACTTTATTATCTGTCACAAATGATGTGTGTTCTTATGCTGTATTTTTAGTATTTCGATTGGCAGCATTCTATTAAACTGCTTCAGAGCCACTCAGAGAAGAAGTGCGTGTTTCAAAACCTTGCCAAGCATCTGGAGGCAGCAAGTACACTCTGATGCACTGTGGTAGTGGACATGTGGGTCTGCCTCGGGCCACCTCTGCTGTAAGGCAGGTGTGCTCCAGGGTCTGTGCCACAGCCACAATCCAGGGAGCCCAGTGATCCTGGCTGGGGATCATGGCTCTTTGCTTGCTAGATTACAACCATCTCTTCTAAAGGTGAAGGACCATGCAAATAAAGAGAATCATGCTGGAAACCATTCTGATTTACTGTGGGGATGGAAACAGGGTTTCACACCTTGGGTCAGGAGTGTGGAACACAGACTGAGCTGCAACCTTTTCCATGTTGTATGTGTGTCAACTTCACAACATGTTCCAAGCTTCATTTGTTTAATGTCATAAAAAAAGATATTTGATGCATCTGTTTAGTACTGTTGAAATCAGTTATATTTAAAACTAGCTAATGATTTTTGTAGGGATCTAATATTGATTTATGCCACCTAAAGAATATTAGCCAGTGTCTAATACCATTAGCTACCATGAAGTCAGTCTTCTTAACAACTTCTTAGCAAAAGAAATATTAATCAGAATACATTTTAAAAATGTTATGACTATCAGTTGCATTTGCAGCCAAACATATTTTTAGTTTCATTTTTAAAGCAAATGGATGCAATCCTCATAGATCATCAGGTAGGATGGTAGAAATCCTGAGAAGGAACACTTATTAAGAGGAAGAAAGTTTGTAATTTGCATGTATTTCTGCTATGGAAAAGATTTTCCCCCAGGTCCCAGACAAGCATAAGGCATTCGCTTAACAAAAGTAATAGTTATGTTAGATGCACCAGAAGATCTCTAGTTTTGCTTAATGTCAACTAGAGTAAAAATGCCTAGTAAAAGTAGTGCTCTCTGTCTTTCAGAGTATATTCACAGTTAACAGCTCGAAAGCTCAAGTATGGACATTCTTTCTGACATGTGAAATGAAAAGTTAGTTATGTGGTTAATTAGAAAATTTGTTTAACTTAGAAGATAGAAAAGGGAAAAAAAGTGAAACAAATACAAAGATGTTGCTTGTATTTTTCAAGGTGAACTTTAAATGCGTCTGAACTTCTAGTATGTGGTGGGACAGTAAATTAAAGACAGGAAGACATTTTGTTGAAAACAAAATAACAAGGAAACAGTAAAAACTTGAAATTCCTAGTCGTTGCTTAAGAATTTTGGAATAAGCCTATCTTATGAAAGATCTGTAAGATTCTCTTCTGCAGATGTTACTGATAATGTGTCCCTCAATATCCTCACACAGATAAAGCTCCACTTGACTTACTGAAAAGCTTGGGGCCATCTAATATTGAGATTGAACTACGGGGTTTGGCCCCTGAAGGTGGTGGCTCAACGGAGGTGATGCTGAGCTTTCTGAGAATGATTGGGATGATGCTGAACAAGAAGTACAACTTTGAACTTGCTCAGGCGTACCTGGCACTATTTTTAAAGGTAGCAATTTTCTTATAAAATTTTATGTTAGTTCTACTTAGAATTATGGTTGTGCAGTAAAAAGGTATAAATTGTCTGCTTGAATTACCTTAAGTGATTTTGGTTGAGAATGGTTATAAAATGTCTAACTGAATGTATTGGATGATTTGGCAACTCATTTGGTGACAGTCAAGAAAAACTTGCAAAACAAAAGATGTTGTGAAGAGGTCCCTGCCACATAGGTTTTGTTCTAGTTCTTGGAATTGTTCTTATTTTGTTCTTAAAATTGTTTTCATTTTTTTGGTACATGCTTAACTTCTTAGTTGTTGTTAATTATAAAACTAAGGTATGCTACATCTTAAATAAGCAAAGAATTTAATGCACAGTGGTTGGGAAATAAATTAGATGTTTTGTTGGCTTTATCACTAGACATTGCAAGCCTGACCTACTTTCCATGTCAGTGGGCTGCCTTTCTCGTGTTACCTATTGAGTCTCACAGAGCTAATGAAATGATTCCAGGGCAGGTATAAGTTAGAAAGTTATAGTACTGAAGTGCAGTAACAGTCACTCTTAGAGACGAAATGGTTCTGCAGAAGATTGAAACCCTTCTGATATACAAGTGCTTAAGATACTCTGATTTTTGAAACCTTGTGAAAGCAATTAATAACAGTTTACTTGGAGAACATTGTTATAAACATTCAGACACATGTAATATCAGGCAATACCCAGCTTCTCTGGGTAACCTGTTCCAGTGCCTCACCACATTCACGGTAAAAAAACTTGTCTAGTATCCAAACTGAACCTACTATCTTTCAGACTAAAGCTGAGTATCCAGACTCCTAAATTATAGCCTGGAAAAATAACTATTCTATCCGTTAAGTGGTAATAATTGCTACAAGATCAGAAGGTTTCTCTTCCTTCTGCTTTAACAAGGTTGCTGTTTGTCACATAAGGAGACACCATGCATCTCTATAGAGTGTGCTGGCATCATTCTTCTTGATGTATGCAACATGGATAATTAAAATAATAATCCTGATTGACCTTTGCACATCTGTCTAGCCTTTCTAGCCTAAAGAGGAATTTGTGATGCAGGTCAGAAAGTGGAGAAAATTACCCTCTACGGACGTGTGTAATGGGGATAGATTCAGCAGCCTTGCCAGAAGATGATCTAGTAACAATATAGCATATTTAAGATATTTTGTTGCCTTATCTCATCTAGTACATGGAAAATGGATTTTAAAGACTAGCAAAAGGGAGGCAGTATTAAATAGAGGAAATTAATCAAAGGAAAAGTGTCCTTTACTTACTTGGGACATTTCCTGAAAGCAAAGTATTGGAACTGAATGGGAAAAACAGTCTCTTAATTTTTTTGTTATCTGTATTTGTTTCACTAACTGCTTGTTTTCATTTTCAGTTACATCTTAAGATTCTCTCATCGGAGCCAAAACTCTTGGAAGAATTATCCAAATTGTCAATGCAACTTGAGGAAACTTGGATTCACTTGCAGAGTCTCTTCAATCAGAGTCTGTGTGTTTTAACATACATGAAAAGTGCTTTGCTGTAAAATACTTCAGGGTTTTGTCTGTATAAGATTTCCCTCAGAGTAACAGTACAATTACCAAAAATACTGGATTCCAAAAATCATACTGGGTCTTGGAATCGTAGAATCATTAAAGTTGGAAAAGACTTCCAAGACCATCAAGTCCAACCTTCTACTGAATACCACCATGCCCACTAAGCCATATCACTAAGTGCCAGACTTCTAATTTTTTTAATATTTCCAGGGATGGTGATTACACCTTCTTGTTCCAGTGCTTCTTCTGGTGCTGTATTTTATACATCTACATATGGCAGAGTATTTTAGAACATGCATAACTGCCTAGTTTTCTTCACTTCACTTGGAGAAAAAATTACTATGTGCAGCTAAAGTATTTGTTGTGTTGGGCTCTTCTGTCAACGGACAGACATTTGGATTCAAGGCCCTGAGCAACCATGGCAGGGGGTTGAAACTAGATGATCTTTAAATTTCCTTCCAACCCAAAGCCATTCAATCATTCTCTGATTCTATGGCTGCATAAAACGTAGTTTATAATGAAAAAATGACTTGCGGGGAAAATAAAGAAGTGGGAATGTAACTCCTGTGCCGGAGACCAAAACCTATATTATTCTTAATAAAGTCATTGTTGATGCAAAAATAAAACAAGAAGTCTGAATTGTTAACACTTTATTAAGATTAGTCTAAAGCAAATTAAACTAAAAATTGTGTTCCTCTGCAATTAGAGCTCTTTTCTTAAGATGTTTGTAAAAATCAGTTGTCTTCTCACTTTTGCAGACATCTATTTCTGAAGGTAAAGATTTCCAGCTATACTAAAAATGGTTGAACTTCAAAAAAAAACCCAAGAAACCCAAGCACCATACTAAACAAACAAAACCAGATCTTTGGGAGGCCAAATTTCATATGAAAATTGTATATTTTCTTAAGGAGAAAAGATTACTGGAAAAAAAGCTTTGTTTGGGGGAATTTTTAATTAAATCAGATGGGGTTTTTTACAAACTGGTATTTAGGTTTCAAAAAATAAGGTTTGGGCATTGTTTGGGAAATGAGTGACATTAACTTGAACTGTGCTATTTCAGAGTCTTCCTCCCAGCAGAAGAATCTCCTGAACAAGGCCTTTGCTGTATTTCACGTGCTTGAGCTACATACACAGACCAACAGAGTAACTAATACAAATATGTGCAATTTCAACAAATAAACTTGAAGGGTGGTTCATTACATTTGGCAGAAGACTGAAGCAATAGTGAGGGTTAGTTGTACTGTATATCTTATTTCTTTTTAATGCCGTGACGTTGTAGAACTCCTTTTAGTTGTGTGTACTGGAACAAATTATCTGCAAACATAGACAACAATAGAATGGTTTGGGTTGAAAGGGACCTTAAAGATCACCTAGTTCCAACCCTCTGGCCCCTTCCAGCCTGCCCCTGGACACTTCCAGGGATGGGCATCCACAGCTTCTCTGGGTAACCTGTCCTGCTGTCTCACCATCCTCACAGGGAAGAATTTCTTGTTAATGTCCAATTTGAACCTACTGTCCATGAGTCTAAAGCCATCATGTATACCTGAGGTTTCTTATGAAGTTTGCTACTGAGATTTAAGAAAATCCTTTGTACCACAGAATTACTAGTTTCTGGTGATACGGTTCTCAAGGACCCATTGCTCCCAATTTATTATTTATTGGATTGATCTGAACCAGTCCAAAATCCCTTAAATGTCGATGTAGTATATAATGAACCTCTCAGCTTGCAGGCCTTACTGTAACTCCTTTAGAAGATCTTACTGAATCATTTTTTGAAGAAAGACAAAATGTTCTAGGGTTAATAAGGGCAGACCTGCCTCAGTGGAAGAAGGACAAGTGGATAAAGAACTTTCATCTTGGATAAGAGTAAGGGTCTGTCAAGACCAGTACTCTGTCTCCAGCAGGAAGAAGGAAGAGACGTAGTATAGCAGCCTGGTTGTGTATAAAGTGATCCTTTCTCAAGCACATCATAGCACCTTTCAGCAGATGACAATTAGATATTCTGTGACCCAGCTGTGGCCTGACAGTTGTGTTTAATGTTCTGTGACAGACCTTTTGTTCTCTCTGAGTTCATCTAATCTCTTTTAGAACCCATTTATCCTTCGCAACATCCTGTAGTAATGGGGCCTACAATTTAATTAGCAGGAATAATGTATTTCTGTTTACATACTCCAGACCTGCTATCTTCTAATGTTGTATGCCCCTCCTTGAATGTGGAAGTTCAATTGTGCTCTGGTCTTCATGTTTCACAGACTGCCACAGAGCAGTGGTGAAAGGGTTTCTACTCACGAAGGACATACTTCATTTTGCTGAGGGCATGTGTCTGTTTTTTCACTGATACCCAAGAACTCTTTCTGGGCACAGATGTTTAAATCTGTATGTACAAGATTTATCTACAAAACCTGTAGGGATTGTAGAGTAGGGGATTTTTTTTTTCAGCTTCTGTTTTCATGGTCTGCTTGATGTCATCATAAGAAAAAAGACATGCTCTGCCAAGCAGGCTATTCTTAGAACAGAAACATCAGGTTAATTTTTGTGACTGATGTATGTATAACACAGTTGACATAATATTTGCAGTCTGTATGACCTCATTAAATGTCTTTAATGCAGTTTCATGTATCATACACAGATATGTTTTAAGTCCACCTGGAACACTTCAATAACCTTCAGAATGTAGTGTTTAAATGTGAGTGATATCTCACCTCCTTTATTTTGTCTTTTTCTCAATATTTCTATTCATCACTGCTATTTCAGGGGTGTTTTACTATTATTAAAGCTGCAGAGTCTTCCACCAATAGTTCTGATTGCTTCTTGTTCTTGGTCTTTTTATTTTGTCATTTTTACTCCATATCAAAACAATGAACAACTTTTTGCCATTAATAAAAAACTTCTTCAGAAATAAAAAATAATTTCCTCCTGCTAGTGGATGAAAGTAGATATTTCACCTGCTCTTTCCTGCATTATTCCTTCACTTGAGATGTCAAGGACAGTATTTTGTGGTATGAGTCAAAAATTGTTGATTACAAGTAACACACGTGACAGCTGAATTTGATAATTTGGGCTTTGTGTTGCCCATAAGAACTCACTTTAGCCTGGTGCTTTTGTAATGGCATATGCAATAGGACGTGGAAAAATATCTAGATGGATTAAGGGATATAGTTGTTAACTCTACGTTTTCTTCCAAGCAGGGCAGCTGCTGAGGATTTTACCATTCTTACACAATGTCAAGCCCATCTTAAGCTAGCTCTGAGTAGCAGCTTGCTGTTAAAATTCTCCATGTTATTGTGTGCTGCAGCACTCCTTTCAGCTTCCTCTCTAGCCTATGCCTGCCTCTGTTCCTCTGCTTCCTTTTCACCATGATTTTCTCAGCTCTTTTGGCTCCTGAGTGCAGCTGCTGCTCTTAGCTACTCCTGCACACAAGAGTACTGTCAAGTTAGGTCTCAGTACTTCCACTATTTTCTTTTGACTCTTATTTTTTCCAAACAGATTTGGTACTTGTGGTTGTTTTGACTCTAAGCCAGCTAGTTGGACTGTGCTACCTGAATTTGCTACTGAGTGGATTCAGACTCTGCACAGTGAATTTTGCTCTTCTCTGACCCATAAGAAATCTTCAATCTTAGCAGTCTTTGCTTTCGTTTTTCAGTCAAGTGAAAATAGAGGTATTATGAGGAGATGCATGCAAACATGCAGAGAGGGTAAGGGGATGCAAATGTTTGCATTGGCTACCCTGTTCAGTAGCTAGCATAGACCTCTGACTTGAAGCACTCCAACTTCTTGTTGGAGTTATTGAAATTATTTCAAATTTAACTCTTCTTCAAAAAAAAATGTTAGAAAGTTCTCATATCTGTGCAAATTGTCATACTGCAAGTGTTGTAGTCCCAGAGTAAGGAAACTGGAAGATAGTTGCATTCTCTGAATTAGAAAAGGTAGGGTATTTGTTGGCATATTTGAACTCTGTTCAATGATCTGTGTTGAAGGAATTTAGCATTGTTTAAATATCAGTAATATATAAATAGTTTGTCTTGTTTGTTGGCATCAGCTGATGTTTCTTGAACATTTTATGTTAATCTTAGCACATAACCATTTGTATCTTAAGAATTACTTGTTTTATGAAAAATGATCCTTTAATAAAAATAATTTACCTTTTTAGAGATGAGGCATCCCATCAGTGTCTTATTTGATGCCAGTGCAAGGACTGGCATCCTTTATGATGTGTTTGCAGTATGTGTTAGAGGAGACCAAAATGCTGTCATTAAATGTGCTTAATACCCGTGCTTTTCTTTTTGTGAAGCAGTGGTGAATTGAGGAAAGAAAAATGAAAGATAACTAGGATTTTTCTACCCTGGCTGTTATGTGTTCTATTCTGTGATTCTGTGTTCCCCAGAAGGATTAAATGAGCTCTCTGATGCTTGTGGCACACCACAGAGCTTTGCTGTTTAGTAGCAGTCTCTGAAAATGATGTATGCACTGCTGGTTTGTGACACAGTTCATGTGGCTAAATGGAATTACATACTACTTCCCTGACTATCCAGTGTGTTAAAAAATGTGCTGGCTCTATGAGTGTTAGATTATGACAGGGTTAAGGCTGCTCACCCTGAAGGATCAGACCAGCTTGGTGATTTGCAGTTAGGTGAAATCACCCATAGAGTAAGTCAGAATAAGGTAGAATAAAATACTTGTAGAATCCTCACTCAGTTGCTATTTTTGTAGAGGCAATGGAAATAAAAAGAAATTTACCTACTTAACTTAGGTCCAGAGGATTCCTTCACCCTGTGTTAGTCTGTAGCCAAGCTGATAGTCACCTTACAGTTACACAGCTGAAGATCTATCACTTACTGTCTCTCAAATTGCCCAGTGTTGGTCTCAGAATGAGACATGAATTTAGCAACTCATCCCATCCATTAGCACTCCAAACACTTCTTGAGGGTTGTTCAAATTCACATGCCTCAGAAGTATTTTGTAAGTATAGCTCACTGAAAAAAACGTAGTCATGACATTATTTTGTTACAACCAGTGGTGTTCCTGCTGCTCTGGAAGTGTCCCATCTGTTTGGCATGGCTGGAACTGAAAAGTCACCAGCCTGTTGTAATGCAACATGTCCCTTCCTGTCCCGTGGAGCAAAGGTTAAAGCCCAGGTAAATGTGTTTTCGGAGTGTATCAGATTACATATTTTGTTGAACATCAGGTTTGATCACACAGTGTTGTGCAGCTGGTTGTTGTTCTTCACATTTGTGATTAACCTTTGTGTTTGCCCATTGCTTTGGGTTGATGAAAGGCTGAGGGATGACTGCCCAGTTCTCTTTGAAGAATTAAATTTCAACAGAATCAAGACAAATGTAAGCTATTTCAGCAGTGCTTACATCAGTGCTTAATTGAGATGGTTTATTCATGGTGCTAGAGTAAACAGCACCATCTGTACAGAAATCCCTGCAGCTCCCTTTGTGTTGGTGGGTGAGGATGACAACCCACTGGTGCATATGGAAAGGGCAGAAATACTTGATACTTTTTTTTTTTTGCTTCAGTCTCCACAGGCAAAGCCTGCCTCCGTTTTCAGTGTGTACCAGCATCCTCTCTGAGGGAAAGGAGTTGCCAGCAGTGGGGGAGAAATGGGTTAGAAACTTTAGCGTGCAGAGCTCTGAAGTCACCTTGTAACCATGGGGCTGCACAGGACTTGTGCATGAATGATGTCCAGTGTGACAGTACTGCCTATCACAGCACTGGCATCAAGGAGCTCCCTGACAACTGGGTTGAGGCTGTTGTGCCCGTTTTTAGCAGACGTTAAGTGGAGGATACGGGGAACTGTTGGTTCATCTAATTTCCCTCAGTCTCCAAAACAGTCATGGAGCACACACTGCACGTGCTTTTGGAATCCATCTCTAGTGCACAAAGGGAAAGATTATGATGAACAACCAGCAGAGAGTCACGAGGGCAAATCATGCTTGCCCAAGGTGGTTGCGTTCTAGGATGAAATGGCTGGTTGGGTGCACAAAGGAAGAGCTGTGAATTCAATGATCAAATTCAGTGCAATTACAGCAGTCTGTGATTACATTATCATAGTCTATTATGAAACAGTGTAAATTGCTACTCTGAAAGTCAACAGGCATGCTTTCAGTTAATATTTTGCAAATTATGGTGCTTGTTCATGGCAGTCTATGTGCCATTTACCTTTTATACTTAGCAAGCTGACTTAAGCATCATATTGGTTCTGCAGCACAGAGGTGTGAATTACTTTTGCAGTTATCCATTATAATCAGCATTACAGAAATTAATTTAGTCACGTTCTAATTATGCCTAATGCATGATTATTTTGTTTAACATCCCATAGCAAAGGAGCTCAATAAATTAGATGCAGAATGTTGAATAATGCTAATGGCATTCAAGAGGTTTGCACTGAGGCATAGAAGAATTAGACTGCCAAACGAGTTGAAAGTATTTCAAGTGAATGGCTGGTAAAAAATTATTCTAAAATTGGTGTGTGCCACAACACACTTGGCTGTTTTATAAGTTTTTACCTTTTATCTACTGAGGTTTCAATTTTGTGTATCACCACTGTGTCATGTCTCCTGCTGCAGCTATAGATCTTTCTTCTTTTTACAATAGCTTCTTCAGTCTGACTATTTTATAACCGTTTGGTAACATAATTTGTGCCTGAGCAAGGACTTTTCCTGGGGTACAGGGTACTTACTCTGGGAATGGTGAGAGGTCCAAGAAACACTCTTAAAAGAAACTGCAAAACCACATAGCCAGCTGAGAAAGAGACACAAAGTGTAGTTTTCTTAGCGTGAAGGTGGTGCCTAGAAATGTATTTCTGGAACAAGACTGCTGCTTAGGCTTGGAGACAGCAAATTGTACAAGAAACAGACTGTGATGTATCAGGAGCTGGGTGCTTACTCTGATTAAATGTCATTTCTCAGTCGGGAAAATGCATGAACTGATGTAAGGAATCTGTGCAATTAGAAGTAGGAAAGGTTGTCTGTCCTCAGGAAGAGAATGGGCCCCAGTACAGTGGTACTTGACCCAGGAGAGAATGTCCCCTCTAGAGGTGCTGTCCCTGTTGCGGCGTCTCTCTCAATAATTAAAGAGAAATTCATAATGAGAATATCACAGGAGTTACAACAACAAAAAGAAAACTGCTTGTAAGAGGAAAACGCAGAGCCTCATTTTACACAAGAGGACTTGTAGACAATGGAGTAATACCGGTGTTCCTGCAGGGAAGCAAGGGTCTGATTGCTGAAAGCCCATAATGAGTAAAGACAAACATTCACATTTCTCCTCTTCCCTGCTTAGCTGTGGAAGCATTGTGGCTGTGCTGTAGAAACACTCTTTGCCCTTACAGTGAATTGACTGCAAGATCTTACCTTTATGCTTAGGTTTTTCCTAGGGCCCTTCTGCTTAGACAGAATCGCAGAGTCCAAAAGTGGCCCCAGCTGGCTAATGTTAAACATTGAGGATATCACATGCATGGCAGCATGCAATTTGCAATCCTGGCCTTCTTTAGGGGACCAAAAAGAATTATTTCCTCATAAACAGAAGGCCCAAATCTGGAATACTGCGTTTCTGAGGAATGACTTGGTTTTCTATATAAATTGGGATTCAAGCTTGTATACTGTGATTGCCAGTGTCAAGATCTTAAAGGGCGATGGAAAGAAATTATGTAGTGGATAAATATAAAGATATTGCCAAAATACTAACTTGATAAAACTATGTGAAAAACGTACTGATTTTTTCTCAACTGAATTAGTGACATGTACTGAATGTTTCTAGGTGTTGTGAAGACCTGAACAGATTTGTCTTTCCAAACAGAAGGTTAAGGTACAATTTTTTTTTTCATGCAAATATCTGTTTCTGTGAGCTCAGGCAATTTTTAAAATTAATTTATAACTATTTAATTAATCTATTTTGAAGTACTGAAATTGTCAAAAGGAAAAGAAAAAACATCAGTGAAATATTAGGAGCAAAAAATGATGTAAATTTTAATCCTAAGGGATAATGATACTGAAAACATTATGCACTAATGAAGGCTTACCATGTTAGATTCTCTGCTTCATGCATATGAGAATACTTTTTAACTGAGCCCAGTACCTGGTGTTTAAAGAATAAGTCTTGATTGTATCATACATATGTAAACAGACTATTTTGACATAACTGAGGAGGTGCTTTTCTTCATTGAATGCCATTTCCTTTCATTCTCTAAGGAGAGGCTTTGAAAATATGGCAAATTTTTTTCAAGCAGAAACATAGCACAGCTTACATACTAGTTCCTCAGCTTATTTATCATCTTGATATGTTGAAGAAGGAAATCCTGGAGCCACAGATCATTACAGATGTTACCATTAATCTTGATATAACCCGCCCTTATCACCCCAACTCCACTTAAGTCTCCAGACTAAGAAAGGTGGATGGAGCTCTGGGATTAGCCCTGTGGGTTGTTACTCAACTTCAGCATGGACCATGAGCTCCTTGATAGGCCTGGACAGCCTAAACAGAGACTGTACTGACTAAGGCATCACATGAAGATGTTCCAATAATAAGATGAATCTAAACCCATTTTATCTGATCTATCAAGAGCTGCGGGCTAGTGCCCAGTAGTGGAGTGTCAGTGTTAAGCTGAAAGCTGGTGCTAGAGAAGGAACCAAACCCAAACCATGATGATAGAATATTCTTACTGTCTCAATGTGTTCCATCAGTAAAAGAATGTTTACAACAGCCTCTCTGAAGTTCAGCTTTGTACAGTAGTCCAGATTTGTTTGTTATTCTTATTTAAATACTTTTAAAAATACTTGTTACAGTTCTAAAAGAGATGCTGTGGTCTAGGTAACTATTGAGCTGTTTTAGCTGTCTGCTTTTAATAACTGTCAGTCCTAAGTGAACTGTCAATTACAATGACAGATTCCTGTTGGTTAGAGATACCTACAATGAATCTCTAGTCAGTGACGAGAAACAGGCTTCTATGCTACAAGACAGCCTGCTGTAATAACAGGAAGAATATTTTTTATAATAGGCCATAAATTAATTTTCTACTGTCTTTCCACAATAAAATAGTATGTTGTTTTGAAAAGAGATTGGGGTAAAAGCTTTAAATGAGACTTTTGTAAAACTTACAAAGACAAGATTGCTAAGTAAGTTTTTGAATTTTACTTAATCATGATTGAGAACTACATTCAAAAAAGCTAAGGAACTGTTTTTATGTGCATTGGAGAACGTTAAACAAAGTAATTCACTGTCTTTAAATAGAAAAGGACAACTGGTAGTTTCAAATGATGTTCCAGCCTCTGTTGTTCTGTTGTAATTAATCTACATGGCCACAGACTTCACCTCCCACAAATACTAACCTCACTAGATATTGGAAACACATATTTGGAAAAGCAACAGACAAATGAAAACTATTTAAAATTATTTTAAACCAAATAAAATAGAAAGTTTCATGATTAAGAGAATTGTATAATTTTCCTCCTTTTCCAATCAGTCAAAAGATTTCTCACAAGATTTCTTCTTAACTTATGACTATTATCCCCCCCAAAACCAGAAAAGCAGTTTACTAGCATTAATTGATTCAGTTTCCAACAATGTTTGTCAATCCTCTTTCAGTTTATTTGAAATTATTCTTGCAGTATTCTCCCCACTGCTTCCATATATCTACTGAAATGTAAAGAGCTGAATAAAATATTGTGGACACATCTGGTGAATTCAGCATTTTCTTATCTGTGTTCCATAGTTCTAAACAAGATTCTCTCTTTCCATTGTTTAGTTATGCTTTTCTCCTTTGCCTATAAGGGAGGATGTCTTACTAAAACGACAGGATTGTTACTCAGATTGTACTAAGATAAAGGAAAAATCTTATTTGTTTCATTAATCTTTTTAATTTCTACTGTAGGATTCAAACTGTAACAACTATCCTTTGTTACAGACTGCTTCTATTCCTATTAGAGACTGACTTGAAAGGCAGGCACTTCTTTTTCCATTGTTATTTTGTGAGCAACCACTTTCTGAGGAGCTAATTCTCAGTCTAAGCGGCACCCACTCATTTTATGATGTTGGTAATAATTTCCACTTCCTCAATGGGAGGTTCAAAGATTAAACGTGCTTGACTTGGATAAATTTAACTTGACAGCAAGCCATGAATAGGTAAGTGTTATCAGAACAGTGTGACTTGTAGGAAAATGGATCATCTATCATAGTGCCATGTAGAAATATCTGTATATTGTCATTTAGGAGTGTTAGCCAGAGATTCAGTTCCCAGCTGTGGTTTCCAGGCCTAAAAAGCTTGGTGCTAGCTTGCTATCTTTTGCTTTTCTGATCACTCAATCTTAATACATCTGTTGTTGCTGAATGTCGTCTAACAAGTCTGTAGAATGACCAGATATAGTACAGAGGAATTCTGACTCTTGGCTCCTTTTCCTACCACTCAGTATTAGTCCTGTCTTGAGAAAACTGGAACTGTAGGAAGAAGAGTAATGAAAATCAAGATTTCTCCATTAATGGTAAAGCTGGACAAGAGAAAAAACTATCTTTTAGTTTCCATGGTGTGACCAACTGTATTTTTGTGAAGATTGCTGCTCAAGCATTTTACCCAGGAATTGCTAATGACTCAGTCTTCTCCATCTCCAGCAAGAGCCTTCAGTGCTCACTGGTGTTAGCTCCAAACAGCACTTCTAGATTTATAGGGAAAATAGAGTGATGTATTACCATTACACAGAGTAAATTATCCACACAATCAAATGCTTAAGCATTACTCTAACTCAACCCAAAACAATTTCTTCCTAGCAAAATAAAAGAATACTAAATGGTCAAGTCTGGCTCCTAATGAGACTGCTTCACGTAATAATGTTCATATTCATAAATGAAGAGACAGCAACCACAGGGTTTTACCCTATCCAGAAATACAATGAGAAATTACTCTGTGAATTCAAAATACTTCACTAATGTGAGTCATTGTGTTGTCATGTGAGTACTGATAAATCTAGTTATAATCTTGTTGAAAACTGTATTCTATCTGCTCCTTTCTCCCTACAAAGGTGAGTACCTGGATAGCCAAAGTAACAGTAAAGAATGTGTTGTTGACCCTTGGCCATCTCATTCTTTCTACACTAGAACACTTCCAGAGACGGTGACTCCACAGACTCCCTGGGCAACTTATTTCAGTGCCTGAGCACTCTGCCAGTGACAATTTTTTTTTTGTTATCGAGTCTGAACCTCCCCATACACAACTTAAGGCCATTTGCTCCCATCCTTTCCTCCAAGAAAATCTCCTGCTGTGTGCATACTGCTGAAGAGTGGTGGGTTTGACTCACAGTAAGGCATTTGCACCAATGATGAGTTGATTACTAAATTGGTTATGTATATATCTTGTAGCCCAAAAGCTTGGAACTCCATATGGTGACTCGCTATGGCCTAAGAGTTGCAAAGGATTCTGACATGGGGTCTGGATGCAATCCCGTACATGTATGATTGAAGTTAGATGCAGGTGAACCCAGAAACTCAGGTGAAATGTTAGGCCTCTCTGATACTGCGTCACACTACTGGATCCACAGGTAATAAATGTCCTGAAAACCAAGTACACCAAAATTTCAGGCAGATGACAACGGCCTACCTTCTTGCTTTTTTGTTGCTCTGTCCTGTACATCTACAACCCTTCAGTCTGTGAACCTCAGAGGTATGACTTGTGGCCCCTTAAAGCAAATGATCAGGGCCCCACTGCACGGGAAGGGAAGTCACTCTCTACAACCCTGTAGAAATACCTGAAAGGAGGTTGTGGGAATTAGTCTCTTCTGCCAGACTCTTCAGAGGTCCCCACACAACAGGAAATTTTCTTGGAGGAAGCTTTTCTGTGTTGTGATGACTTGAAAAGTTGTTTAGAAAAATAACCTATAGGAAAAATCCCTTCAGTAAGATCATATTTTTATCTGACCTGGTGTTTTAACTTCTGCTTTATGCTGGGGTAAAAAATGTGAAACTTCTATGTAACAACAAGTGCAACTCTGTTAGAGCTGATGGAAGTGGCCAGAAAAGACAAGGGAAAGTGAAACACAATAGGACATCTACCTCCTTTGAAACATTTTCTCAGGCTTTACCAAGTTGAAATTAATGGACTATCAAAGGCAAAGATGGTTTCTAGGTGTTTTGGGATATCAAACAGTGGATTTGTCATCTGTGAAGCTGCCTGGCTTCTTTTGAATCCATCTACATTTTTGGCATCTGCAGTATCCCATGGCAAGAGGTTTCAGAGCTTACAGCTGCCTCCTCTTGCTTGTTTGAAGCTGGCTTCTTACTAACTCTACTTTATTTCCCTTAATTCTGTCACTGAAAAATAGCAGCAAACAATTAATTCTTATCCAACCTGTGTTCCCTCCCCTCTTTCCCCCTTCTTTTGATTTTCTAGGTCTTCAATATGGGTAAAATTAAAATAGAAGCAGTTGAAAAGAAGACCTTGTATAGGGAAGGAAAAATTTCTACATATTCAAAGTAGATATGGGTATGTATGAACACTGAACAGTGTAGGTACTCTTTTTCATAAAATTAAAAATAATATTTACAATCATTTTATATTTTAATGCTTTCATAACGAATCATGAAGACTGATTACTTCTGGAGTTGTAGGCAGCTTAGATAACTGGAAACATCACAGAGTAAGTTGCTGGCCACATCATCCTCTTAGTTATCAAGCAGTGTATTAATCTGGAAAGAAAACACAGGCAAACATCCCAGTTTTTAAGAATATCTTAAAAACCCCAAACAAACAAACATAAAAATTCACAAAGGAGCAAGTGAAGGTAACTAACTTCAGTTGTTGTTTTCAGATACTTAATGAACTAACAATTACCACTTCTGGATTATAAAAACAAGAGCTTATTCAGTGGGTATCAGCCTTTTGTCAGTTACATGCCCTTGCTTGTCAAACTCCAAAATCTTGATTTCATTTCATTACAGGGAAACCGTTCCACAATAACATTGTTTTCCCTTGGAAATTTTAGGTTAAACAGAGATGAGATCTGGGCACAGGAGAACAGGTCTTCAGGTTGTGCTGACCCTCTGAAATGCGCAGAGAGTGTGCTTTTGCTTGTTCTTTTCAATGTATGGATCCATTAGCAGTAAATGAACAGCCTCATCTGTGATGTCATGATCAAAGCACTCTTCCTCTCCCTCATTGTATAGGGTGAGCTGGCAGCTGGTGAAGTGTGTTTGGCTTTGGATTGTCATTGTGGAGCATCTCTGTTGCAAAAGCATGACCTGGTGTTTAACACTTAAACAGGCAGCAAAATTGCTGAGAATATGAGTAGTTTATTGTGTTCTCTGTTTTGCACACACATTTAAATGTTTATATAATTTAATGGGATCTCTTACATTATTTGCAGACTCGGTAACTTTTCTGAGGCTCTGTACAAACTTCAAAAAGTATATTCAGTGTTAATGTTCAAGTACTGTAAAGTGAATGCTGGGCATTGATAAATTATATGTGACATTTATTATGCTCCATTCTGTGCTGACCCAGAGCTAATGGAAATTACAGCATATTGTTTGCCTGTATTTGTTCCCATTAAGGGTACTTGTTCTCAGTGGCTCTTCAGGCTGCTCATCTTATCTATTTATCTGTTTAGTGGCTTAAGCTGCCTGAAGTCTTTCTAATTCCCATGATCAGTTCCACTTCTGTAAGGACAAATACACTAGGAGGATTACAAGAAGGAACAAAGTTGAAAAAGGTAAAAGCTTGCAGTTAGTACTGGGGTTGCAGAAAAGCAGAGTTTTCTTGTGTGCCATGCAAAACTAGAGCAGAAAGATATTAGTTCTTTTCTCAGATGTCACCATCTCTCAGTGCCTTAAATAAATCAGTAATGTATTCCTGAATCCTTCGTCAATGAATCAATGCTCAGTGTGTCACTGTTACCAGGAATTCAAGGGATTTTTTTAAAAAAATGAGCAAAAAAAAAAAGTGGCAGACTAGAAGGAAATATCCGTCTCAATATGCAAGTAATACTTAGGCACATAAAGGCTGTGGCCTGCTTTGTGCCAGAGTGTCATACTGTGCTTATACATGTCTTGTTAGAACAGTTACGTTTAGCTCTTGCAAAACCTTTCCAGCAGTTGGCCTTCCATCACTGCCAGAATGATTGAGTAGTTTGGATGCCTTCCAAGGCTCATTCTTTTCCCAGTAACCTAGATTGTTTAAGATTGAGTGTGTCAGAGAGAAAAATGTTTCCCAGCGATGTCTGTTACAGGAACTGGTGGAAAGCTCACTGGACCTGACTCAAACCAGACAAGCATACGGTTTTTTGTAAATTTATATTGGCGCCTCTTGATCACAAGTGTCAAATTTAGTCATATTAAGATTCCTGAAGAATTTTCATGTTTGGCCTTCTGAATTATGGACAGGGAAATAATCTTCTGATGGCAGGCAGTTAAAAGACTGTCATCTATCCCATGCATGTGGGAATAACATAAAAGAATGTTGAAATTCTACAAAGATGTAACAATGGAGTGTTGGTGGTCAGCTCCTTCTATTGAATGGGGCACTTTTCATCCTTGTGGTGAGTGAGATGTGTGAGGAGTGTGGTCATGGGCTCTGGACTCAGAGGCAGAAAAGAGTATTTTTGAGTTTGGCGATGACTTGAAAATCAAGTTCCTGAATATTTACTCACAGCACTCTGTCCCTGTGCAGTGTCCTTACCTTTAGTACCTCCAGCCCAGCAGCGCCTCAGGGGCAAAATTCATGTACTTTGGTGGAGTCTGTTTAGGAGCAATTATTTAGTCTTCAAAAAGCCCAGACATTCTTCCTCTGTGGTAAGCATCATCATGTTTTAATAATGATATTTTTATTATCCTTTCAAGCTATGTGAAGGAATTGGATTTCGTCATAGAAGCTGATGATTTCACCATTGCAGAGATACTGTCTGAGAAAGAAAAGGGAACTCTGATGTAGGTTTTACTGGACCTGGACAACAGGCTTCATCTGTGATACTGAATGCATTCATTACAATAGGAGATAGCAGAGAGAGGAGAGGTGGGCACACCTCAGCAAGTGAAGGCTCTTCAGATTTATAGAACAAATGCTGAATTTTTTTTTCTTCATTTTTGCATTCAAGATGCTAAGTTTTCCTTTTTTTTTTTTTTTTACCATAAATGCTCTACATGCTCTCTGCAGTATGTTAGCTGATTCTTGTTATGTGTTCACAGATTGTAATCTGTCCAGGATATTTTTTAAACTGGAGGACAGCATCACCTTTAAGATTTTACTTTGTATCTTCAAATGAAGAGACTTCACCAGCTGCAAGGCAGCAAAGATTTGCAGCCATATTAACTCACACTGTCCTCTATTTTTTTTAGGCTAGGAGACATTTTCAGCAAGTCTGCTCTCTCATGGTCTTAAATAATTTTTTTTGTGATTTCATGTGGTGAATTATTTGATGCCTGCTGGGAATAAAATTCCCAGTCAGTTAATGCTGTTACAGAAGGAGCATGTGCTATATTGGTAATAGCAATGATGTGAGCACTAACTGTGAGTACAACAGTTTTTCAGGAAGTTAAAAAGTCTTGAGATGCAAAAATGTAAATTCCGTGAAGATTTCCATATTTTAGTGATAAAACATATGTGATAATTTAATCAGGAAATTGTGGATGGGGGAATGGGGAGCAGGGAAAGCACATGTTGATAGCATCTAGCTAGTGATACTCTCCTTATGCTGCCAGAAGGCAACAGATAGTTTTGACCTACCATTTAATGAGAAAATGAGATGCCACTAGAGGATAATTTTGTAACTCACATATATTCCTTAGTATCCTTCTGCTTTCATCTTCCAGTTTGCATTCTGGTTATAAAATTTTTGTATATATTGTAAGAACTTTGAGAGAAAGTGGGGAAGAGTTGGCATGGAGAACATAGTCACAACCACTGGAAGTTGTCTGGAGCCATTGATGCCCAGAAAACTTAAATTTGGTCTGTTGACCAAATAGTGTCTGTTTGGTTTCACAAATGAGGTCTCTGGTCAATATTTCCCTCCTGTCCTATGGATCATCACAGCAGCCTCAGCACCTGTGTCCATACACAGCCTCTCCATCCTCCACCAAAAAAGTTCTCCTTCCCTCTGCCAGCGTTAGTTGCTTTCCATTACTTGCAATGGCCTGTTCCTTGTGCCTCCTCAGCCAATTTCCTATTTGTACCTATTTGTTCTGCAGAGAAGTAGTCTTCTAAATTATAATGTAGTCAGCATATTCTGGATACACCACACTAAATTTGGCACTGCTGCAGGGGGATCCTTATTTTCAATAGTAAATATAAATGATTCAGCTCTAGAAGCAGCTTTTTGTTTGCCACCTGGTTATTCTTTTCATGGAAAAATCAAACCTCCCTTTACTTCCAAGTGTGTAAACTATGCTGATAGTTCATAGATCATTTTAATACATTAGACTACTATGAAGTAATTAATTCTTGTCATGGGGAACATCTCTCTAGCAAGCATACCATAAGTCGCAGAGCCAGTCCCCGGGGTCTTTCTTCTCTGAAATTTGTATGAGCTCTTGCTGCTGCAGTCCTCTTTAAGTGTTGACAGTGCTTTCCTTTTAAAATCAGCATTTTAAAAGAATTCAGTATGCAAACATGATTGTGGCAGAAAATTGTAGTACCTACAGATGACTTAGGCAGACAGCCTTCTTCTTTTCTTCGCTCTGGGGCTTTTTAAAAAAATATCCACATATCTGATCCTTTTCTCTTTCTTTTACCTAAGAAAATATGATAGAGACTGCTGGTTGGGGATGATGCTTTCTGTAGTCTACGAGAAAAGTTTGTAGTTTGTGTAGCTGCGATTTTAAACAATCTGCATTTTTTGGGAAGTTGGCAGGAAAGTTTAGATGGTCCAATGGCATGAAAATAAGGCTGTTTCCTCAAAATTTAAAATTTTTGGTAATGGGGCTACAACTTAAGCTTGTATTCACCCATCCACTTAGACTTTTACTTGGTTCAGCAAGATGTACATGTGGACTTATTTTCCAGTAAAATCTATGACGTTAATTGAAGCCCATTTTTCATGCCTTGCTTAATAAAGATCCTAGATCTAGAGTAAGAGCCTCTTTTCCAGGATGAAAACGCAATGTAAGTGAGCTGGAGCTGAAAAAAGGAGAACCTGCCCTACTCTTGGTGTGGTACCTGCTGATTACAGCTGTAATCATCTGGGAGGAACTGAAGGACCTGATTGCCTACTCCCGCACTAAAGACTTTAAAGACACATTTCTGGGAAGAACAGTTCATGACAAAATTACCTGTGACCACAAGGGAGGGGATCTGAGAGCCCAGAGTGCACTCCCAGAGTCCCATATATTGGTCATGGTCCAAATTCACCAGAAACCAATTCTTGTTGTTCGAGCAGATCAGCACAGCCTCCTGTGCTGCTCTGGCCAGGCTGAAAGCAGATAAGCTTGTTTACAAGAGCTGGTCACATGTGCCTGTGCTTATGAGTCTGGCACGGCCTATGTGTACACCATCCACACATGTAAGTGCGTAAGTCCATGGCAACCAATCCCACTGATGTGAGTGGGACCAGGCATTCAGCCTCCTGCTTGCCTGCCTCTAATTCATCACAGGAACACATTGAACATAGGATGTTTAAAAAGTGCTCTTTGTTCTGTGTTGCTAGTCTGGCTGTCATACCTTCATTCTGCTTTTCTCTTATTTTCAGCCCTTGGCAGAGTCTATTTCTAGATGCATCATTTTAGTAGAAAATTTATACTGTTGCTGCAGGAGTGATTCTCTGGTTCAGTGGGAGAAAGAAGAGAAGGGTTTTGCTCTGAAGATCTACCACTAGTTTAGTATCAGTGGTATAACCTGTATCCTTGAAAATACATATGTTGTGATGAGTTGATTGCTAGAGGAGAAGCACTCCCTTAAGTGGTGTTAAATCAAGAGCTAGCCTTGGTGTTTGGTTTTTTTTTTTAATTGAGAACAAAGTTTGGGCTGAAATTATTTGTGTTTACCAAGATTTAATAACAATATTAGAATTCTGCAGAAGTGCGTCATTGTAGGTGTGTAAACCAACATGTTGCTCTACAAAAATGCTGTGTTTCTTGACCAAGTCACTGAGGATTCACCTATCCAAACAGAAAGAGCAGGAAGATGAGATCCTTTAAAAGAAGCTGCTATTAAATGCAACATGTATTTTAAAACTTTATCTGAAAATTGCTTATTGACATGGTCCAGTTACATGCAGAATAAAGACAACCTCTCAGTGATCTGTTTTTCATCAGACCTGGATTCATTGTCTGGTTTAAATATTTTGCACACATCATAGGGCCTCTCATATAAAAATTCTGTGCTTTGTAGCTTAGATCGAAGTTTGTAGGTTTGAAAAAAGCATCCTGTATAGAACTGAGTTGCTGTAAGGTCAAGGATACCCTGAATTTCAGTATTCTATATGTCTAATTTTCACCTCTAACAAGATGACTTATGTGGCCTCCAAGTTAACTTAATTTTATTAGTTTTCTATGATCCCTATTCCATGTCATGCAGTTAGTCAAAATGCAGGCTGGGTACTGAAGAAATTATTTTTGATGAAAAATCTGCACACAATACATAAGGATACAGGCAGAAGTTATTAGGAATAGTTATACTGGCAGTTATGCTTTCTTCATTACTGTGCCTGAAAATGGTAAATGTGTCTTGGCCAAACCTTGAACTTCTGTCTTGCTTTTATCTTTAAGTTTTTAACTAGGAAACTGTTTTTCCTCTGGCGGAGCATCAGGTCACAGGTGAGACTGCTGAAGATTAGTACAAGGAGAAATATACAACTTAAATGTTGACTTCTGAGAGCAGTGGCTCTCATTGGTGTCAGACACCCTGTTCTTCTCTAAGAACTTCAAAGTTTGGCTCAGAAATATTTTACAGTTTTAGGGGCAGAGTTACAGAGCAAGATGACCCATGTAGCTTCCAAAGTATTTTATCAGTCTCCTGCTTAATAGCTGTTAGTCTACTGAGAAAAATAATATTTGGGGATGTGGTATTTATGGTGATGCTATGGCATCCACTTCACTCAGCTTTTCTCATGACTATTCTGTGATTCTATGACAAGGTGCTAAATTGGCTGTGTTGCCCTTAAACTCTAGGTGTCATCACTCCTGGAAAATCTTCACACCTTTGGAGCACTTACCCTCGTGCTTTTTATTATTTCCACTCATTTGAATGTTGCAGTGGCTGATGCAGGCTTGGTCTCCCTTATCATGACCTGCTAAATGGTTTTCCTGCTGATATCCCAGCCGGAAAGAATTACCCATGAAAATGGCTGCGAATGCTACCCAAAAGCACAGAGTGTTTTGCCATGTTAAGCTGCATGACTATGAAAAATGCAAAAAGCCATAGCCAAGATAAATGTACCAAAGAGGAGGTTCTTCACTTTCATGTCTCTTAGGCTTTACATTGTTAACAACTAAGGAGTTTGGGATTTTGATTTTGTTTGGGTTTTTTTCTGTTTGTTTGGGTGGCCATTTTTTTTGTTGGTGGTGGTGGTGGAGTCTGTGCTGCTGCTGCTTCTCTGTCATAGACTGGGGACTTTTTTAACTAATACCTTCTCCAAAGGAAAAAAAAGAAAAGCTCAATAGGAATCCAGTGTGCTCAGAGCTAGACTCAGTAAATAACTTTGTATGAAGAAAACCCACAGAACTCTGGAAGAAATCAAATGTTTTCTATAGGTACTTTTGAAGTTAAATATTCTGCTTAAAGACTGATTTTTATTGTTTAGAAGTCCTATTGAAAATGTTAACCCAAACTGAATCTGATGAAGTATTTTGTTTACTTTAAGTAAGTCACTTGCCTTTTACTGCAAGACCCAAAAATACTGATTGTAAGTTGCCTTAAATAAGTTTGTGTGGGATTTGGCCAACCAAACAGGGAGTCTCTTGCAGAGCCAAAGATGAAACACACACAAAAGTCTTCACTCTGGTGAGGAGCAGAGAGACTCTTTCTTGTTTTGTCTCATTTCGGATTGAAGGCACTTCTTTCCAAATTCAGTCAGAAAAATGTAACGAGCTGCTATTCCTCAGTTCACTTTGGTAGCTCACATTGCCTTCCCCATGTGATTCAAGAGCTTATCTATGTAACTGCTGACATTTTGTAACAGTATCTGCTAAAAATCCTAGGAAAACGTGAAGATGGCAAGTAAAATGAAAGCAGTTTTGCGTGATTATTTTATGGAAGTCTTGTGCAGAAGAAGGCAAGATTAGCTGGTTAACAGACAGACATAGCATTATCAGTGCACTTTCATCTGGTGGTGCAAAAACCCCCTCACTCTCCAAACCAGGGTCAAACTGTCGACCCTGAAGGAGGACTGGTGACAAACTTTCTACAAGGTGTCTGACCAGATATTTCTTTTACTTCCACCTGCTAATAGGCTTAGAGATCATTGGCACTTTGTAAGTATAAACCAATGTTAGTTTCTGATCTATTATTAAAATCATACAAATAATTGTTCAACCTTTAACTGGACCAAAAAA
Source organism: Corvus kubaryi (assembly GCF_017639235.1). Taxonomy (NCBI): domain Eukaryota; kingdom Metazoa; phylum Chordata; class Aves; order Passeriformes; family Corvidae; genus Corvus; species Corvus kubaryi. The sequence continues at coordinate 514,956 of NW_024581095.1, read as the reverse complement.
AAAAAAAAGGTGTCAAAAGCCTCCAAGAGACAGAAGGTGAGGAACATACAGCTTGGAGGGTGCTTAATGCTTCAGTTTGTTTGTTTCCATATACTGGTTAGTGATTTTAATATTGCCATCCTACACAAGAGTTCTATGGAAGTAGGAGGTATTGTTTTCTAGTGCAAAAACCTTTCTGTACATCTACAGTAATTATGTGCAGATCAGCATTCAAATTATATATGTGTTTTTACATATACCTACCTTGTCATTTACTCTTGTGAAGTCTGAAGGATTATATATATCCTCTCAGTGAACTTAGCTTTACTGTGAAGACTGGTCCAAAGCAGGGTAGGATTTGTTTTAATATATTTTGAATATAAGCAAAAAATGGACAGATTCATTTGAACACTATACTGAGTTATGACCATAGCATTTGATTTAGTGAAGAATTTTTCACTGAAATAATTGTTCAATATTTCACTGATTGCATTTCAGTTCAGATTTTAAAAAAAGAAGTTTGTAATACTACTTGAGGAAATCAGGATGTCCTTAAAATTGTGCAAAATTTTATTGCCAACAAGAGGAATTTATGAGTCTTTGCAAGGTGATTTATACTAGTCAGATGTTGCCAAAGTTTTTAGGTACACTTCATAAATCAAGGGTCTAAACAATGGTAAGAGTATTTACAGTACCAAACTACTGTGTGAGAAATAAACAAGAGGAACTATTTACATAAGCAATGGAACTGTTCTACATTTTGCTTTGCTTCAGATTTACTCAACTGGGTTTGCATGGCAGGGTTTTGGTGGAGAGGAAGGTGATGGAATCAATCCCAGCCTGTTCAAAGACAGACTTAGTGCTGGCTGAGTGAGAAGTAGAACCTCTGGCATTAGCTAAGAAAAGAGAGAAAAAAACGTCTGCACAACAGCGACAGGAGTCCAAGGAGAGGAGTGAGAATATGTGAGACAAACAGCCCTACGGGCACCAAGGTCAGTGGAGAAGGAGGGGCAGGACGGGCTCCAGGCACAGACACAGATTCACCTGCAGCCCATGGTGCAGCCCGTGGTGAGGCAGCTGTGCCCCTGCAGCCCGTGGAGGTCCAAGGTGCATCCAAGATCCACCTGCAGCCCATGGAGACCTCAAACTGAAGCAGGTGGATGTGCCCAAAAGACGCTGTGACTTCATGGGAAGCCTGTGCTGCAGCAAACTTCTGGCAGGATTTTGTGACCTCCTGGGGGCCCTACACTGGGGCAGTGAGTTCCTGAAGGATTGCACCCCAAGGAAGGGAAGGAAGGGACTCAGACTGGAGCAGTTTGTGAAGAACTGCAGTCCATGGAAGGGACTCAGGTTGGAAAAATTCAGGAGGGGCTGTCTCACGTGGGAAGGGACCCCATGCCGGAGCAGGGAAAGAGTGTGTGGAGCCCTGCCCCTGAGGAGGGAGGAGTGGCAGAGACATGCCATGAACTGACCACAGGCCCCACTTCTCATCCTCCTGCAGGGCTGGTGTGGAGGAGACAGAGAAAACTGGGGGTAAAGTTGAGAAGGGAGAAGTTGGAGGGAAGGTGATCTAAGCGGAATCTGTTTTGCCTGTGATGGCAACTGTTGAATGACCACTTCCCGCCCTTCTCTGGCCCCAAGAGCTTTTGCTTGTATTTTCTTTCCCCTGCCCAGCTGATGAAGGCAGCGACAGAGCAGCTTGGGTGGGCACCTGGCATTCCATCCAGGGTCAAAACACCACACTGGCAGGGGTCATAATGGAACACACAGGTGGAGACTCTCAAATATCATCTCTACACATGGTACTCAACTCACTTTACTGGAAATTCTACCAGGGTGCTTTATATTCTACATTTAATCTTGTTCAACTTTAATTGGAAAAACAGTAGTTGAAGGGATGAGTATAGTAATAGAATAATACATTTGTTCAGTCTAAAAATGGGATCATCATTGTTAATTCCCACCACTATAATTAATGAATGGTACAGATTTTAAAAAGTTAGCTAAGCAAGAATTTAAACAAGTTGAACTGCAGCTGATTTTCTTAAAGTGCAAATAAAACTCCTATCTTATGCTTGGAAATGCCCAATTTTATTGGTGTAACATGTATGAATATATATGTATATCATGTAGAGAAGAAATTGCAGTGCTGTGACTTGGAAATACTAACTTCAGTTTTGTGTTGGAGGGATTCAGATTTTTTGTTTTACAAGATGTAGCATATTTTGTATGAAAGTATAATCTTGTATGATCTTGAGCCATGAGTGAATTTAGGATATTTCCAATGTTTGGAAGTTTTTTATGAAAACTGCAGAAATTATCTGTGCTATAGGTACATATGCCTGCACTTCTATCAGAGGGTTTAATGATACTGAGTTGCTGAATAATTGGTAGGACTTTGCATTTCATCAGCAGCTTTGTGTAAGGTATCCCTCTGCACACCCTTCCATTACAGTAATTACTTTCAAACTGTAATAAATACAGGGTAAAAATCTTTATGTGGATGCTTATCAGAGAGTAGAAGAGCTGCTGAAAGGCCTCCTTTTACCTAGCAGTAAACTCTTCTTTGTCCCTGAAAGTTAAATTAGTTGCAATGAATTTTCAAGAATCAAAAATGGAAAAATCCAGAAAATAAATGGAGAAAGCAAGGAAAGTTTTATCCTGGAGCTCCAGGGCTTTTATACAAGAACTGTTGGAGAGTGGAACAGTTAGGTGAGAGCTTTATGTCTGTGTGGAGGCAACCTCATGCAGGCCTGAAATAGGCACCAGATCTAGGTGAGACAAAGTGAGATTGAATTTGTGTTTTGTCTCTCCTCTCCTGTACATTTGTGCACAGATAAGCTTATAAACATTGCTTCCTGGGGCACAGATGCCCTTCTGCTGTGTCTCTGGTCAATGTGTGTCAGAGAAATATTGTTAGTGGTAGTAGGGCCACATGGATCCAAAGAATTAAGGGTCCTGTAAAAGACCAAAAACCCCAAAACATAGATGCTCAGTCTAGAGGGGAGTAAAAAGAGTAATTATTCCCTGAAATACTCAAGTGCAGACATTTTCACTCCTTTGGAATTTCTGCATAAGTATTTCCCCTTGACTGCTGTCTCATTTTGAGATCCCTCAACAAAAGCATCAGAGGTGTCTCTTGAAATGATTGCACTCATGAAGACCAATGGTGCAGTCTAGTACTGGACCGAAACCCGTAACTGAATAGTTAACCTTTACTTTTGAATTGAATTTTGTTGTAATATCTGAATTTTTTTTTCCTGAGTTAGGTCTTTTCTAGAACCCCTTTAGCTAACACAGCAAGACTGTTACCATCAATATCAGCCAGGGCACTCAAACAGATTAGATTGCAATTGAACAAGACCATATCTGGATGCTTAATCAGAAAGATGTACAAAACAATATCAACAAACTACAGCCATTTCCTGTCTCATAAAAGCTGCAATTTTCCTGGATTTACAGAACTGGAAGCAATCCAATCAGAAATCACTGAAGTAAATTAGGATATCTTTTTTTTCTTTTCTGTACTATGCCCTGGGTACAAACTGTTTGTGTTTCCCACTGTTGTCACTGGCACTCAAGTCACAAGAAACCCAGTCACAACTGCACTACAGTTAACAGCCCTCTCAATTTATAGCCACTCAAATATGAGGCAAATGAGTAAAACAAAGAAGGTCTGTTCCATAATGGATTGCAGCAGTCAGAACTGATGGCCTTAATTGGTTTTCACAACACAGTAGGGTTTTATTTATTTTGTTTGGGTAAGGGGAGGTCACAGAATAAGACAACTGGAAAGGCAAGAATTACTACCCAGTCTAGCTAGTAACTTAGCTGCCTTTTGGAGCAGCAGTAGGAATAGACCTTGAATTCTCTTTGATTGTAACCATGGCTATTAACTTCTTGGTAATGGACTAGCTACTGAACTCACTTTACTGCTAGATAAGGTGTTGAGGTGCTGGTAGTGGAGAGTTTGCTTTACATCTGTAGTAAGAAATCGTTCATTGCTGAATCTGCATATATTTATATGGGAAACCCAAGCAAAGAGCTTAGACTGCTTCTCTCTGCTGGGCAATCTAACACTGAGCGGTCTGCTGAATTTTTAACTGGGTTTACTCACAAATAGCAAAAGGACATGCATAGCCACTGAGTAATTTTTAAAATGAAGTGAGTGGCGGCTGTTCCCCTTCAGATTATTCCTTAATATTTTCTTTGTTGCCAGGCAAAACATACATTCAGGAAATAGAAAAAAGCTTTAAGTATGGTGGGTTTTTATTCCTTCAATTCATTGCCCATCCACACAGACTAATGCTAGTGCTTAAACCTCCCTCTAACCTTCCTGAGAAATTACTGGTTTACTACTGAGATGAGGTTGAACTCCAGCCTACTCTGGGAAAGTGAAGTCTCCTCATATAAATGACCATTTCTCAGAAAATGCTAACTTTCCCTTCCTCTTACAGTTTTCATACAATTTCCTGTATGCAGATTTCTTTTTCCAAATACCAAAATACAGATGAAATTCTTTTCTTTCTTGAAAGAAACTATATTAACATTGTCAGCTTTTGTTTTAAGAGTGCTTGCCTGTGACTAGGACTCTTCATATCTGTTTTCCTAATATTTTATTTCAACTTTCTGTTGGAAGTGTTGAAAGTGTGGCATCACCTTAAACCTGGCATAAAGTTTTTACTCTTACTTGTACAGTTTAGAATTCACTTTATGGGTTGCTTTTTTTTCGGGGTACAGGGGGTGGTGTGAGGAGGGTGTTCTTTTCCCCTGCGATAGAGGGAGTTTAAACTGCATATCTAAACTACATAATAGCATTTGAGGGGGAAGAAATGTTCTGCCTTAGAAACAAGGAAGAAATTTATTGTGCTACTAATAATGGCAGAGGACCTCCAGCTGGATTTTGTTTGAGCAGGGCTTAGAGACCCAACAACAGCAAAGTTAGCTTAACTCAGGAAGAGCTATGCGTGACTTCTGTGGGTCCTACCAGGTGACTTCTTGTTTGTGAAGCTTGTCCTCAAGGGGGTGGTTTATTTGGGTTTAATGACTCATAGACTTGTGGACCAGCTTTATATTTTTTTGTGAACCAATGCTGTTTGATCCTGCAAAATGAAAGGGAATGCTTCAAGTATCCTCCCACATTCTAGAAATCAAATGATTTATTGAATCACTTAAAGAGGGACAGGAAAGATAAGTGACTATGGTGCAAAGATAACTGTTCTGTGTGTCTTCCCGCAATGACTATAAAATGACCCTATTGATACCCGCAGCCCACATGATGTGGTTCAGGGATAGATGAATCACAATGTTTTCTAACAGTTTATCTTCAAGAAATCCCTTCTTTTATCCCCGTTTACATGTTTGCTTTTCCCAGTCTCTGGCAAAAAAAATGGTCTTGACCTGTGAGTAGGGTTTGTGGTAAAGGGCACATTGTTACTCTCCTTTACCTCTACTGTCACTCTACGAAGGGTCGTGTTCCTCTTTGTTTCTTACATAAAGACACTTCTTCCCCAACATCACTATTCTGCTCGCCTCTCCCAGCACTGTGTTCATCCTCTTCACCTGATTTAAACTCTTCACATACACAGCTGATGAAAGTGTCCATCTTTACCCAGCAGCTCTGTAAATTTTTAAGTAGACTTAGATTTACACATATAACAGCATGAAAGATGATAATAAGTTAATAGACAGTGATGAACTTGTTCAATACAAGTAATAATCCTTCCTATACATAGAAAAACCTAAAGAAATTGGCAGAAGTTTTTAGCATTTCCAGCTGACAGGGATCCATGGAAGCTTACATAGTCATCCAGAGGTACTGGAAGTTGAGTGGGAAATGAAAGATGTTGCAGAAAATAAAATGAAATGCAAGGCTTTGTATTCAGCAGGGAAAATCAATGACAGGGAAGGGAAGTGAAAGCTTTTGGGATTTGCCCTGATCTCAACTTCTTTGACTTATAAGTGACACATTTTGAGTAACTTCTGTTTCAGAACACTTAATCTGCATTACAATTACAGCAGAGAAGCATCTGGTACAGCACAGGTGGAAATTTGGAATCTATACTGAAACATCTTTGTAAAGAGGGAAGCTCTAGTACATGAAAGCCATTTTGAGAGAAATATTCCTTAATGGGGATCATGTCTGACAGTTTGCTTTTCATAGATAACACTGCCTCTATTACAGTAGGTGTGGACACACTGTGCCTTCACTAGGAAGCCGCTGCAGTTTGGCCAGGAAGAAATACTGGCGTAAGTTTCAAGGGACTAACATGGTGCTCTTTCAACTGATGCCCACAAACTGGAAACTAGTTATTCAAAACTGGGGACAGAATTTGTTTGTTCTTGAGTTCCTACACAAGGTCTGTCTGCTAGAATTGTATGAAAATTTCAGAAGTCAAGTTTAAAAAGTTCCTCTCCCGTACTTACCTTTAATTTAGCCCTCTAAAATATGTTCTGCTTATACCTGATGCAGTGATATCTGTACAAAAGGACAACAGCATTCACAAAACAGGACTGCAGCAACCAGGAGGGCAGAAAGATTACTGATTCCACACCTCCACCAAGACACCAGATTACATTCCTGCTTTTAGGTTTAAGTTTATGGGTGACAGGAGGGAGGCAGAAGATTGGCCTTCTCTTGCATGTATGTTTTGTTCATATAAACTGCTTCCTCCTTGACCTGCCTTTTTTCTTTGAGTTTCTAACCTGGGTTTTTTGGCAGGAAAATTACGATCTTTGTACCTCTGTAATAAAATTTCATATGTAGTGTGTCACAAATTGATAAATGAAGATTTATTAGTGTTTTAGTTTCATGTCCAATAAAGTTGGAATCTTCGCATGGTTAACATAGATCTGAGTGGAGCACGGCACATTTGAAACGCTGTCTTTGGTTACCTGGAGACTGAGACACATCTTTTTGCTGCAGCCTGAAGACTTTCTTTAATTCCACATGGACACATCCTGATCTTAATTTTTGAAGGATGTGGATCTTCTGAAGAACAAGGTCCAGTCAGTTTTCAAGCACAAGGTTGTCAGCACGGTGCAATGCAGCTCACTTTTGAGTTAGAGTTTCAAGGAAAGTAAAATACCTTTCATATAGATAACCCAGTTTAAAAAAAGAAAATCAAAAAAGAAAATCCACTGGTGCTATGTCATTTAGCAAGGAGTAGCTGAAGGCCCGTGGTAACTATATCTAAATGGTCAGAGATGTGACCTTGTTTGCAGATACCTAGATAAATATAACGCTACTAAAATAATTTTTACAAAAACCTTCCAGAACAGAATTATATGTGCCCTTTGGCTTTCAGAATATGTTAGATATTTGACTAAAAATATGATGTGGAAAAATACTTTCCTCTAAGTGTGCTGATTTGCTATTTTGTGTGTGTGTGATTGTCTTAATCAGCGACTATTTCTTTTCCCAGGAGAGTCTGTTAACAAATAAGGTGAAAAAGTGTCACCTATCAGCCAAAGAGATATGAAGAAAAGCTCTGCATGCACCAGAAGAAACAGAGAGAGCTGGGGGATTGAAAGGGGACATGAGCAACAGTGAAAAGGCTGCCTGCCTGCTGCTCTGGTGCTGGTCTTAGCCCTGTAACTGTGGGTGCTCTGGGCATGAAGTTTGTCTCAAAAGAAATTTGGAGTTTCTGTCAAACTGGATTGGGTGGAACTTGGTTTTCAAATCAGGACTTTGGGTAACTTTTTCCTGACTTTCAAATATGAATTTGAAAATGATAAAATCTCAAATTACAATTGGGATCTACATTTTAATTCTATAATGACAATCTTGAGACAAAAAGGTTTTATCTCACTTTTATCTATCTCATTTATCTCTTTTATCCTTTCCCACTACTAGCAAAGACTGGTTTAGGAGATACTTCTTCTATTAGCTGGTTATGCAGAGAGAGGCATTTCTTTGTTAAGGTCTTTGAGAAATTAAGAGGTTTAGAATTAAAATTAATTGCCCCATCTGGGTACAATAAGGAAGTTAAGGAACAGTAAAAGACAGACTTGCTTATGAGGGGAAGCAAATCATTTTGGAGAACATCAATACGCCTGGATAAATACAATTCTGAACAGGATACTCTGCTTTATTTGAGCAAGAAATACAATGTTTGAAAAACAGGCCAGTGAATTGCAGTTGAAAATTAGAGGACAATACTTCGGTCCTTCTGCTGCACAGGTTTACACATGGTCCATTTTACCTCCTGCCTGTGCTGGCATGGCAATGTGAGTGGGTGTAACAGCACAGAGAGGATGTGAGTGGGATTGATCTGGCACACTATGCATGCGAGGCACACACAACTGCTGCTGTTTTATTTTGCCACTACACCAATAGAAACGACCCTTCTATAGATGTTTCTGGCTAAGGATTTTGCAGTCAGGGATATAGCATGCTTTAGTATAATTCGCATGCATTTCATAACCTGCAGATTTCATAACCTGTTAAAGAGTGGCATTGCAGCACAGCAATTTTATTTCTCTATGGCTTCTTTTAGTTCTCTGGTGGGAAGGGAAGCCGTGTTTTGGGGATTTTTATAGTCATGTTCCAGAATTTGTCAGTCTCTTTCTTTCCCACTGCTGTTTGCCTTGTTCAGCCTCAGCCCCCACACCCTCCTCGCCAAATTCACGGCAGAATTCCTGAACTCCCGCTCAGGAACTGGCAAAACGCTGCGGCATGGCGGGCCGGCGCCCACCTCGCTACGGGCTGCGCATCCTGCCCGGCCCCTCCGCACACAGCCGGCGGATCGGGATGCGATTTCTCCTCCCGTGCACTTGTCCCCCGGCGGGTCCGTGTCCCGCTCCCGGTGCCGGTGAACTCGCAGCACTCCCTCCGCCCCGAGCCGGCGCCGGGGGTTTCTCGCTGCAGGCGTGGAGATGCCGCTCGGCTCGGCTCGGCTGATGGAGCGGGGCGGGGGGCGATGGAGGTGCATCTCCCTACCCGGGGCGGCTCCTGCGGCCCCGCCCTGGCCCCGCCCCGCCGCCCCGCCCGGCTGGGGACCCGCCACCGCCGCTCCAGCGCGGCGCGGGGGGAAGGAGGAGGAGGGGAGAGGGAGGGGAGACCGAGGCAGGGAAGGAAATAAGTAAGGAAGGAGAGAAAGAGGGAGGGAGGCGAGGTGTAGCCGCCGCCTTGCCGCTCTGCGTTCTGCAGCCGGCGCGGAGAAGAGGACAGCCCACGGCAGGCGTCCCGGCATGCTGAAAGTCACCATGCCCTCCTCATCCTCATCCTCCTCGTCCTCCTCATCCTCCTCCTCCGGCTCCTCGGCCGCCAGCCGCCCCGGCTCCGCCGCGCCCGACTACTGGATCGATGGCTCCAACAAGGACACCCTGGCTCACTACTTCGAGCTGGAGTCCGAGCTGGGACGGTGAGGCGGGCCGGGCCGGGCCGGGCGGGCGGGGGGCGGCCGGGGCCGGGTGTCCCTGCCCGCGTCGCTATGGCGAGAGCGGCAAAACTTTGGTGTGCGTGAGCGGCAGCGGGAGACCGTGCGGGCTTTCACGAGGGACAGGATTTCGAAGGAAAAATCACAGCTCCCCGGGAGCGAAGCCGAGAAATCCCCGGGGGAAGAGAATGATTTGTAGGAGGAGGCATCGGTCCGCTCGGCGGACGCTGGCCCGAGCGAGCGAGCGGCTTCTAGTCATGGTACCTGTGTGCTCCCAGCCCCCGTGCGGTGTCGGCTGAAGGGTGGGCATCACTTCGGGAGCACCGAAACGCCGCCTCATTCGCAGCATCCCTTCATACCAGACCTTCCGCCGCTCTCTCCATTACCGGCACCCTGCGCTGACAAAACTCCGACCCGAGACAGGAGTCCCTGAATAGGCCTCTGCAAGCAGGGTCTTCCCATCGAGGTGCAGTGTAGGCGAGTGAGCTGCTACATCTTCATTCATTAATTTTGCACTACTGCCCTGGTGATGCTCCTGCCCAGCAACTTAAGGGTCCCAAGTCTTCAGGTTCTTAAAAACTGAAGTCTGGTGTAAAATGCTATATCTAACGCATAATTTTTGCCCTCCTAATGCCTTTGTTAGTTCATGCTGAATTTGCAGATAGAAAATAGTGTCCAAAAAAGGGGAAAATTGCGGGGTTTTTAAAGGGTTCACAGTATATGACTTAAATGTGTAAGTCACTAGGTAGCAAATAGCAATTGTTAGTTTTGCCAATGATAGAGTATTACACCTCCTGAATGAATGTGGGAAATTTGCAGATAATAACATGGTTGCCTTGGTAGAATACTTTTTTCAGAAAGGACGTGCAATGAAAGTTATTGCTACAAAGCATACCTGTGCTTCCTGTACCATAACTGATAGGGGCAGGAAAGGTGATAGAAATACAATATAGTATAATTCTTGGCTTGCTGCCTGGGTCTTAAGCATCTGCTGCTACTTTTTTCCCACCGTTGCTACTATTCCTAGCCAGATTTAAATAGGTATAGTTTTATGTATGCTTATCACATTTATGCTTGACTTCACTGTACCCCTGTGCAGAAGCATAAAAATGTAAAGCAGAAAATATTGCTGTGTTGGTTTTGGGTCTAGAGTCAACAACAAAAAAAAAAGAAACAAAGCAGAATGCTGGTGAGTTACAACAGTTGATACCAGCTCTGTCACCTGGATGAGTACTCTGTGGTCTGTCTAGAGCCCTCCCACCATTTGTGATAGTGACCACGGGGTTTGCTGAAGTGTAATCTCTACTGGTGATACATCTTGGGTTTACTACACAAGGAAGGGTTTCTAACATGTGAAATCTTCAGATTTTGGTAGGAAGAGTTAATGTTGTAAAAAGTACTAGAGTAAAGATGAGATGCAATGGATTTTTCTACCTTGCAAGGTGAGAGAGTAAATGCTGAAACACTAACAAAAGGTTTGAATATGGAAGATAACCACACCCAACTAGTGTAGAGATGTGAGCCTTTAGGCCTGCACCGCTCCTTGGTAGAGCTAGGAAATAAGATTTACTTAAAACAGAAGCAAAAACAATATAGGAGAAAACAATCATCTTAATCAATGATTAAGAGGTAGAGAAGGGACAGAACAAGAAAATTTCTCTAATGGGTATGGCAATGAGATCTTGGTCCTTAGGTCCCAAGGCCAGCTTTGAGGTATTTTCAGAGCCAACATCCAGAGTGCTGATGATTGTCTCAGAACCCCTCTGATAGGTGTATCTTGACAAATCTATAAGGAAGATCCAACAATCCCTCTTGGTTCTCAAGTGTAATATAATAGTGTATTGTTTTCTCTTGGTAACTCTGTCTCCAAACTTTTAGTTTTGGATATGGTTTTCAGTATGTCTACAAAAAGAAGTATTCATTGTTTAGTTAGGTTAGTGGTGGTGAAAACGTATTAGGTGACACTGAATAATGTGGCTATGTGATCACTTCAGATGCAGTAAATAAAGTAATATACTGAAATAACCAGAGGAAAACATTGTCCTAAATTATCTTTAGCAAATACAGGGATTGAAAGATGCCCTTTGCTAGACTCCAAAGACATGCATTTAGAGAGCTGTGGCCAAATATGGGAATTTCCCTTTGGAAGGAGTGCCCCTTGTGCAAGCTATGTCTGACAGATCCCTAAGATGTCTTACTCCATAATTCTTGCATGACTAACTAAGGAGTCATGGAAGAAGAGGGAGAAGATCGTATTAGGAAGAATGATAAATGGCTATAAGCTTAGGTGGGAGTTAACAGTCATTTTTAAACAGTGGAGTTCCACAGCGATCAGTTCAGGTGTCTGTGCTCCTCAACATGCTCATAGATAAAGGGGTTGAACTGTGATATTTGCTGGTCTTTGTAATTGTCAAGGGTTTTAAAGATTGTAAAGATTGTGTTTCCTATGAAGAATTACAGAAAGACCTCACTCTACTGTTGGGGCATTTAAATGGCAGACGAAATTCAGTTTGGATAAATAAAATGGGTGTGGAGGAGGAACCATTTAGTTCTCTTCTGTCCTTAGTAAAACCTGTAGTGAGGTTAGGAGAGGTATCTGGAGGCACATGTGGCATGGATGGAACATCTTGTTAGAGGCACTTGCTGGCTGGTTTTATTTCTTTCATGCAGGCTCTTAGGGCTATCTGTCAATAAATGGGGTATCCAGTCAAAAATGAATGACAGGTGGTAAGGCCGCTTTAGCACGGTGTGCTGGAAATCCTGGCCACTGGATACTATGGATGCTAGAAGCTTACATGGAATTAATGGGCAACTAGGCAAGTTTACATGGAGGAAATCCATTAAGACTGATTAAACATGAAGATATTAACTACTGAACTGTAAGTTTTTGAGAGCTTTGAGGGTATTCTCTGACAGCGTTGACAGGAGTTTGCTCTATTCTTACATTCTTCTTGAGGCATCTGTGTTTGGCCACTGTTAGTACTCTGGGCTATACAGGCTTTTATTCTCATTCTTTTATTCCACTTTTATGTTCCACTGAAGCCCTGATTAGATCACTTTCCTCTTAGTACATTTTTTACAAGGGTTTTTGTGTATAAGTGGGGCTCAAAATGCTGTAAACATGAAATTTTGTGTTTTGTTTTAAAAAACGTCTTTGTTTTACAGGTTGCAAAGTTGATCAGTTGTAGAGTTTGGAATTTCTTCTGAGTGTATTTAATTTAAAAGCTTATTTTCCACACTCCCTTGGAAAAAGATGTTGAAAATATTATACTCTAAACTTGTGTTTCCTTAGGGACTAAAACCTTTCGTTAGCCTTATATAACCCTTGCTGCATCTTTTGGTACAGAGTTTCTGAATTCAGGGTCTAAATATGGTGTTTGAGTGAAGAAGAAATTCAGTAGTGATTTTTTTGATACTCAGCAATATTACAAAAAACGGAAATTTTCTTTGTTGGCATTTTACTTGCCATGCACCCTCTTTGCCTAACTAACTACATAACTATCTGAGTTGAAACTGTCTAATGTTACTATTGTAGGCAGACTGCAAATCTATTAAGTGGTCAAAAGCAGACGAAAGTGTTTCCAATCAAATCCTTCGGGCTTTCTTTCAACTTCAAAGGTTAAATTAATAATAATTTTAAAAAACCCCAAACAAAAACCAAACCAAAACTCAACAGGGCAGTTACTGGCACTTTTTTTCTTGTAAGAATGATAAATCTTCCAAATCTTACCTTTTCCTGCATGGGCAGTCTTTCAGTTGTGTGATCCTTGCTGAAGACCTGAGACTGAGAGGCTCTCAATACTTGGCAACTTAGATTGGACTTACAGTGTGAGCTGAATCATAGGTGGTTAATGTCCTTGAGCTTTTAGCACAGAGAAAGTTTAAATCCAGTGTACGGTTTGAACTCAAGATTTCAGAGTGCAGAATGACACCTTACTCTGTCAATCCTATTTATGAGAGCTGTCATCCTAACATCTACTTTTGTAATGGCAGTAGTAGATGAAATAAGCTAACTCCTTTGTTAGCTGACTTAAGCTAACAAAGCTAAAACTTCTTTGTCAAGCTGATAAAAGCATTATTTTATAGAAGTGGATTGGTTTTGCACTTGATGCTTTGAAGTTCAAATAGTTTTTGCTTTGAGAGCATGCCAATTATTTTGCCCTCCATCCCTTCAATAAAAAAGGTTCCTTTTTGTGTTCATCTCAAAAGTAATTTGTTTTACAGCCTCTTTGCCCTGTTTATTTTGAAAATCACTTGCTCATTGTGCTTTAGGGTGCATATAAAGTAGGTCTGTCCCTCCTTCAATAACACTTTTGCTCACTTGCTTGTGACTTTTTTTGTAGTGGACCTGAGGGTTTTCCCAAGTGATGCAGGCGTGCAACTGACAGACAGCGCATGGTCCTAGCTGTCTGAATGTGAGAGCGTGGAGTCCTTAGAGGAATCAGGATGAGAATTACCTTTGAGTAGAAACTGCCAGTGTAGATTTGCCTGTGCCACAAACTGCAACTTGCTTTTTACCCTCATGCCTTCAGGCAAGCAGGAGGCATTTTCCCTCTGGCGGTCCCTGCCCGTAGGGAAGGTTATTGAAGAGGTGGGTCTGAGGCCTCATTTGGGAATGTTGTAGTTGGACCTTGCTTTAAGGCAGGAAAATAGGAGATAGCTAGAGAAGGCAGGATGAAATTTCTCACTTGGGTACCAGAAACCAGAACTTGTAGTGAATAGCCCAGGCTTTGACAACTAAACTTCTTTAGTGGATGCAGGGAGTGATTTTTTTCCCAGTTTTGTCTGGTTCAGTTCAACAACTGGTTGATTCAGAAATAAAAAGCTGTGTCGAAAAAGCAGTGAAAGAAAATTTACCATTCTGTAAATAATATCTGAAATGAGTGGGTGATCATTCTGTGTAAATTTAACAGTTTTCTCGTACTTAAAAAAAGAGCTATTAATAATGAAAAGTTTTGATAGAGAACAGTTATTTCGTGATTTTCAAGATCTTTTTTCTGTCAGCCACTATGCGTTTATGTCACTGGTTTTGATAATGTTTTCTAATTTGAAAAATTATATTTCTAGTACAGAATATGAATAGCTCTTGAAGTAAGTACTCTTAAGAATGCTGAAAAAGTTTTTTACACAGATTGGTTTTAGGAGTGATAATCATATAATTTGTATTAATACAAGAATTGTCATGCTTCAAAAACATTGCATTAGTCTGAAAGAGGTAAGATGTAACAAAGTCATTCTTTTAGCATATTAAAGAGAGAATCATAGAACATCTTGAATTGGAAGGGATCTACCACGATCATCAAAGTCCAAGTCTTGCTGAAGAGAGAATATCTGAAATCAAATAAGTATTTTCAAGTGCAATTGGAAGCACTTTCCTATGTGTGATTGTGGAATAAGCCTGTGTGATTCTGGGCAGATAAATTTACTGAGTTCTGTGGTATCAGAAGCACATTATGTGTTCATTCCACTGTGTCTTTTTTTGTGTGTCCAAGTGTGCACACTGTTGTGTAAGGGACTGTAATGCATACAGTTTCATAGGTAGAATTCTTCCAGTAAGAGATGTTTAAATGCTTGCTCACACAGTAAATAGCCATACTTTAAGAGACCACCAGTTACGTGTGATGGTCAGTGAAAAAAGACTCAGCAGTTTGCAGTAGCCTCTGCCCCATCTATGGAAGTTCAAATACTTGCTAGAAAGGGCTAACTATCCTCTTCAGTCACTCAGATCAAAGAAGTTTTATTTTCCTGAGTATTTTTTGAAAAGTTCAATAAAGAAATTTTAAAAATCAGTCATTCCCCGCCCTTTAATTGAGCCAGCTTTATTGCAGTAAACCTGAGCAATTTTTCTGTGGTCTTCTGCTATCCACAAGGTTGACTGGGCTTCGGAAAAGCAATCTTCTGACACTGCATGTTGTGTGGAAAAACTCACAAAGGTTTGAATATTATTTTCATCTATATATATACAATATGAATGAACCATTAGTAGGAGTTCAGATTGTATTACAAAAAGGAGAACATGTACTTCCTTGTGCTTTTGCAATGAAGCAGAATTTAAACATAGAAACTTGGACATTTTTCTTCTTTGTTTAGGCATTCTTACCATACTTCCTCTGTTCACAAGAAGCAAACCTTTATTATCTGAAAAATCAGTAATTTGACAAGGAATATTCTTTTTCCAGTGCATTGATAATTCTGAGAAAGGGTAACCATTTATTTCCAAATGTTGATGCTGCTTTTTGCTCTTGGTTTGTCTAATGTCTTTCCAGATATTTATCATTTCTGTACCTCTTCCATTTAAAAAAAAATGGTAAGAATGACACCTTTTACAACCAATCACTGATACACTAGAAGTTCTCTTACATTTGGTGTTAACAATCCTTCATTTGGCCTTTCATTGTCAATGTCATTACTATCATAGGTTACTCTCTGTTAAAACACATGGACAGTTTGGGACCATCAATATTTGCATCTGTTGCCCTGTGGTATAGATTGATGAGGTGTTGTTTTGCTCCTTGTAAAGGAATTCTAAATTAGGAGACCCTGCAACAATATGACTTTGCAAGTGACCACTCAATCTGTAGCAACTGAAGATTTTCTCTTTGAATTTCATCTTCATCAACAAGAAGAGAGAAATTACTTGGAGTGATCCACCAAATTCCATGGTTTGAACTGTGTGCTAGTTCAGATGCAAGTAAAAGTAATCACTTGAACAACATACTGCTGTAGATTATAAATTGGCCTCCTTTCATTTATGTGGTTATCTGTGCTAGAGATAAAGAAACATAAAATGTAAAAGAGAAGGAAATGGGACCCCTCTTGAGGAGCAAAAATAATTATAAAACATTCTGCTCTTAGACAGTTTACTATCTATATATTATGGCATTTTGTGGGGGATGAGGTAAAAGCAAGTCCAAGAGTCATAATTCACAGCCTTAAAAACAAACCACTAAATTTTATGCCCTTCAAAAAATATATAGTCTGTGTTCCAATGCATACCTTGCTGTGAGCATCCATATGCCACAGATAAGATGCCAGAACTCCAACTTTATCTCAGAACTGATGTCATCTCCACAGTCCTTTTCCCCAGACCCTCCTCATCAGAAACGTGTGGTGCATCTCTCCCCTGGCCTGTCTCCAAGCATTGTGAAAAGAAAAAAAACACCTCGCTTGGATTTAATGAATAGCTGTCAATTCTAAAACAGGGCCATGTATGTGTTCCCCTCCACACCTTTCCCCGCAATAATTTTTCCTTCTTGCAAATGTTCATATTTTCTTCACAGTTGAGATGATTATGAGCACACCAATCTGTTTACTTATTTTCGGTCGTTTGATCTTTAAAGCATACCCATGTCTACCAGGTTCACTGCCTTTGGGTACAAATACTGCATCTTAGTATACTCAATTTAGTGTGATTTTATTAATGAAGACAACCCTGCTTGCTCCACAGACTTAAGCAGAACAGAACACAAATAAGAATATTCAACAAATGTCTTGTTTTTATCTTTTTGTATTGAGGTGGCAGGGAGGGATAGTCAATCAGACCAGCTGCCACTGGTATTATCTTCAAGTACTTCTGAAATAATGTTCATATTGATTTTCTCTTAATAGTCCTTGTTAACAGAGTCACACTGACAGTGCCAAAGAATGTGGTATGTGATTTTATTTTGTACTTATCTGTAAAAAAATTAAACACACCATGTTGAAAGGATTTGACTTCTGTACCCATATAAGGAAGGCTGGCCCTACATTGTGCAGCTTTCACTTGATAATAAGACCTTTAGCTATTATGTTCTTTGGTGATTAGTTGTTTGAATTTTATTCAAACTTGAGAATGCATCTCTTCCAGATTCTCTCTAAATACAAGATGGTATTTGCTGGTTTTTGACTTTTTAGGTGTCTAGCACCAGCCTAATGTTGTGGATCAATGAGAGTATTTTAAGAACATGCTTTGGACCAGAAAAAAGTTCAATGCTTTTGGCACACTTTGATTTTTTTTTTTTTTTTTTAATGTGGTGGTATTCCACAGCTTTAGACTTTTGCAGAAAAAACTGATGTTTTGCTAAGGCTTATAAGGCCCTGAGAGTGTCTGCCATGGATGAGTACAGGCTTTTTTTGAATGCATTTTTTTAACCTATTGACATATTTTCTAGATTAATGAGCCACAGTTCTGATCTGATGTATAGTGCTTTACAAGATGTTTGGTTTTTTGTCTTCCTGATGGAGAATATGTTTGTCAGCTTCCCATGTTGTGCAATAATGACTTGTTAAAGCTGAATGAAGACATGCTGAGAACTCTGACGCCATTATCATAGTCTAAGCTCAGGGAGCTGTAAATTACATGTACATTAATGTTTTTAGCTTTGTTGAATGCTTTGTTGAATGCCCCCCCCCCCCCGCCTGATGCTGTGGGTGCAGCGAGTGATCCTTCTCTCTACATTCTCTTCAAACCCTCATGATATTCTGACTGGCACAGTAAAATTAAAAAGGAAAGAGTTGAAAGATGATTTTGTAATGGGAAGCAATACTTTATGGTGTAGATACTGATGACCACTAGGAAATGACTAATGACATTGTTTAATGACTTTAGGCTTCAGGCGATCAGAGGAAGAAACCTAATAAAGATGTGGGTTTTTTTCTTCTCCCCCTCACCTTTTTTTTTTTTTTTCTGGGGATCTTTGCAACCTTTTCACTGGAAGCTGCAAATGCTTGTGGAGCACACTGTTCACTGGTGTGTTAGCTAACTGGCAGAGGATTAACTTAAGTTAATCTAGCCTTAAAATTCTAGTCTTAAAAAGTCCTACTAGAACCAAAAGTAATATTGGAGCAACACTTATGACACTGAAAATGCAATTTTGTTTGGTGAAGGGAGGAGGAAGACTGGTAAATTAATTCTATCTTATTCTCCCTTCACAGCATTTCAATTCAAGAAATGTGTTAACTGTAAACAAGAATAGAGTTTAGTAGTTAAAATTAGTAGCTGATGAATTCTAAGTAAGATCAGTAATCAATTCCAAATGGGGTCAATATGTAGTGGAAAATCCACGGTGAAAGAGATCCTAAAATTTGCTAGCATTTTTGTTTTCTCTGACACTTGTAGGGGTGAAACCCATCTCCATCTCCGTATTACCTTCATAATAAATATGCATGTAAATGATTTTTTGAGTTTGAATTCAAATCACATCTCTATTCATAATTTATATTGTAAGTATTCAAAAGTAGGTGCAGCAGGAATAAAACTGAGTGAAAAAGGCAGTTTTATTCATTACTATAAAAGTTGTTCACAGAGTTGATTTGATTGGCAGTAACATAAAGAGAATATTCTTTTCTTTTCAGAGAATCATTAATTTCAAATGAGAAAGAAACCCTTGGTCACCTTCTCTTCAGCATGATGGCATCGTTTTGACCATTTCAATATTCAGCTTGTCTAGTTAAAGTACACTAGCTCATGTTGTTGTACAATGATTTCAGATGGTTTCATCCATACTAGTCTATTTTTATTGTTCATGCGACACTTACGTATTAGAAGAAAAAAGCAAAATATTTTAACCTCTTCACATTCTTTTCCTGCATGACTTTAGAAAAGATGAAATGTCATTTGTGATGGAAAAATCATATTAGATGTATTTCCCTTGCAAATGACTGTCTAAATTAGGGCTGGTGAAATTTATTCTTCACATAAATAGCCCTAAAAATCTTGCTTTCTTTCTCTTGTCAGTCCCTATTCTGTGAACTGGTTATGTTTGCTATTTGTGAACTAACACAATAAATATATACCAGATAGCCTGTTTGAATAGTTTGCCACGTGTTTCTTTTGAGCCATGTGTCTCAACTGTATTGAATACCTAGTAATAGCATTTTCCTGTGTTTTGCTGTAGTCACAGCCGAGATAGAATAATAATGATTAGCAAGATGTGTTAGTCAACCACAATGGCATGTGGCCATTAGAAGACCATATGTAATTCTTCAGAGCTCTACCTGCTAAAGCTTGTTTTATCCACATATTCTTATCCTTGCAATAGTTAATTGTCATATTTGAGGACTCTGGAATTTTCATCCCATGATAAAGTTCAATATTTTGGCATTTATCTTTATTTTGAGTTAGAATGAGTAATCAAGGTACTTACACGTTGTGGATAAGGGACCGTTTCACACCATGGAATTATTCAACAGTTTTGAATTAAAATTTTCAAACCCTTTTAGATTTTGTGTTCATTAAAAACATTCTTCACTCTAACAAGATTTTAAGTATGAAGTAAGTTAATATAGTGTGTGATGGTGCTTTGTGAGAGTTCTGATTCAGGTCCCTCTTAGCTCTTCTCATCTTCTCTCTTTGGTTCTTGCTTGGACTGTGTTTTACAAGCTACACCAAAAGTGGTGCAGCTTTCATATGACTTATTTCCCTACTGGAACATAAAGAGGTTACAGAAGCAGTGTTTGTCTACTGCCTCCAGATACAAAATTCTCAGACTTTTCTAATAAGAACATTAACATTATTGAATGGGATGGGGTCACATTTGCCTTTTTTACAGCTGCTGTCATGGTGGCTTATAGCTGTCTGTTTTTTTGTTGCCCAAACTCTATGTTTTCCATTTTCCTTCTCTGTTTGCAATTGATGAGATTTGTTGTTTGTCTGTACTTCATGACTGTGCAGTTAATGCAGTGAAATTTTATCCCTTTTCTTGTGATCCTAATCCCCAGGTAGTAAGTACAGGCTTTTGCTTTTTGGTATTATAGCCCTCTGCTGCACTGCCAATGCCTCCGCACCTTTATCATCAGCAAACTGAATCAGCATACTCCCAAGTTTATGCCAAAGGCAATAATTCAAATATTAAATAAGATGTATAACCAACCAAAGGCATAGTGCTGAAACACGCATGCCTGAGAAAAGCAAAAACACTGAAGTAATGTGCAGTGTCTTTCTGGAAAGTTTTGATGAAGATTAGATGCATAGGCAAATTTTCTTGAGATTGAGAAAAAAAATCCTAGAAGCAAATGGCTAATAAAATTTTTCCCCTTTATACCATTATTCCACTCCAATTGAAACTGAAAAAAATCAGAATTCTTGCAGAATTGCCCATAACAAGGCTGAATCTCTTCTTTTATATTCCTTTGGTGATTCCTAGCTCCTTTAACTAGGGGAGTCTATTCTCACCTTCCCTCCTCCCAGCTCCTAGTGTTTTCTCTAAAAAGAGAAATTTCTCTAAAAAGAGAAAACACTAGAATGCGTTTGCATTGAGAAAGAAATAATCTTTCTGTATGCAAAGAGAAAGAAATAATCTTCACATATTTAATGGACACAACTTCAGAAGCTGCAAAATTGGTCACTCTACACCTGTCTTTGTGTGATGGCTGCCAAATAATATAATTGGTGTGCTAGTCAGGAAGCTGACAGAAATGTTGATGTTTCAGTAGATTAGGTTTCAGTATGCAGATAGGTATATTCCTCCTCCTGTTTTTGAAATGTGGATTAAATATGTATAAATTTATCAAGTGCTGCATGTGGAAGGACTCATCTCCACTAAGTCTGTCAAACAAAAAAGAATGTTTCAATATGGCATTTGAAAATTACGTGGGTCTGTGAATTATCTGGGACCTGATATGTCCTTTTATTTTATCCATCCAGCATAATAGTTGTAGTTGTAAAAGGTGACAGCAACATTGACGTAAAACACTTGCCTTCATATGTATTATGAAAAACCTCTTTTAAACTTACTTGTAAGCATTTCATCTGAAAGTATACTGTGGAGGAATTGGTTTTTTACTCCCAGGTGGTTGGTTGTGGTAGTCCTCCAACAGAGGACCACACCTGTGAGTTAGAATATTTCACTTATATTTGAGGACTCCTTGTGCATGCAAGGGAGAAGAGAACTACCTTGACCATGATTACAATAAAAATTATAATTTAGAAGAAAGTCTGTAACCATCTGTAAGCCTTTTAAATATGGGCAAGACAGACGAGAATTGTGCCTAAAATTGGTATGTGATAATTTTGCAGAAGAGACTGTGTGACATGGTTGCCCATGTTACCAGGAGCTGTCTTGATGACTCAGGAGAGTTCTTCTCAGTTATCTTCAGAATAACTGCATTGATTTTCAGTGTCCTCTTGTTGGTAGCAGTGAGTTCAGTATTGATCTGTTGACACAACCAAAGGATCAGCCAGATTCTCCTAGCCATATTCTTATCTCAAATTGAAATCAAAATGTCTTCGGGGGCCGATGTACTCTCCTACATCCTTAGTGCCTGGCTAGTGGAAAATGTACCTAAACTGCAGTTGTTGCGCTCAGAGATGGGCATGCAGTGCACTGGGTAAGTGTGTTTTAGTGTTTAAAGGAAACTTAACTTTGCCTTCCAGAAAGAATCGACTCTAATGATAGCATGGATGTTTTTCCATTCTGCTTGTGGAGACATCTTGTTTGGAAACACGCAGTATTTGTTTCCAGAACTTTCAGCCACTTCAGAGTCTACTGACTAATGCATACATATATGTTTGCAATACAATTCCAAATGAACTGGTCATCCTAAGTTATCTGAATTTCTACAGCGTAAGAATGGCGGTGCTGGGTCAGATCAAAGGCCTGTTTGGGCCAGTATCCTGTCTCCCATCTGTAGTGAGAAACATATGCCTAGACAGGGGTACATCTATCCTTAGATGTTTGCCCAGAGCAGTCCCTCAGCCTCCAGAAATCAGAAGCTAAATCTGAACCTTTAGCTCTGTTCCTTGTAACAAAATAGTAATGTAAATTTGCATGCAGTGCTTGAGGTGTAACACACAATCATGGAACGGACGGAGCTGGCAGGGACTTGTTCAGATCATCCAGTCCAAACTCCCTGCATAAAAAAAGTTAGTTAGAGAAGGTTTCCAAGCAGTGTGCCCAGCAGATTTTTGAATAGATGGAGATAAACCAGGGGAGATGTTCACCCAATGAATTTATACATGGACTAATACTTAATACCTCTTAACAGTCGTTGGGTTTTGGGTTGCCTTTTTTTTTTTTTTCCCTTCTAGTTAAAGGCTTGATTTGTGTTATTTTTGTCTATATTTCAAGATGTCTTTTCTTGTGGTAATAGGCCAATATTCTGTTTAATACATGAAATTAGGATTGTGTTCAGTATTCATAATGTAATATTTATTCACAGTGAATTTTCTCTGCCATTTAATACCCCATAACTGAATCTCAGTAGACTCCTCTTGCAGTTAGGCATCAACTTATGGATAAATTGGATTATAAAAAAAATCTCAACCACCTATTTTCACCTCATTTTCATCTTGGCTCCTTGGGTAGCAGACACCAGCTCTGGTCAATTAGACTTTTTGATGACCTCTCTGCACTGTGAAAACCAAACTTTTATTCCTTCCCTGTTTTGTATCTCTTAATCAGCTACTAATTCATCAGTGCCTTCTGTGGTTTCTTCAAGCACCTGTTTTGAGGGACTTTGTCAAGTAATTTCTGAAAATCCAAGTAGACTAATCAATCAAACCTACTTTATATCCAAATACATGCTGAATCTTTCAAAGAAGCTCTGTGGTTTTGACACACAGTTTCTCTCTACAGAAGCCACATTAACTCTTCCCCAGGCTAATGTATGTACCCATATATCCGCAGTTCGTATTCTTAGAGCTTTAAATGACTTCAGCAATATAGACCAACAGTACAGTCCTTCAGTTCCCTCTGATAAACATTTTTTTAAATTGTTGTGACATTTGTTTTGTTTTAGTCTAAAAAGGCTAAGTAAGTGTTGTACAAGAGTTTAGATATTGCTTCAATTTGAGCAATTGCGTCCACGAGTTCAGGTTAATCAATTAACTGTGTCTCATCCAGTTCCTATAATGTGTTATTGGTCATTTTATCTTTTTTTTTCCATGATGTCTTCTGCCTCTTCACTCTCTCTTTTTATGTGAGGTTTGAAGACCTTTTTTTTTCCCATCTGTCTTCTGAGTAAAGGAAGATTCTAGCATTGGAAAACCTTCACTTTGTTCAACATCAGATTTATCATAGTCTATTTAGTAGACACAAAATCTTTACAGAATTGAAATTTTATAATGATCGTGCAGCCACTTTTCAGTGTATTATGGTCATTCTGTGCTTGATGAAGAGATCACCTTCAACACAGAATGTTTTCCAGGTGGTGAAATACAGGTAAGATGTTACTCTCCTGTCATTTGGTGCACATGCCCAACAGTAGATCTGAAGGAAGAGTGAAGCTGTAGAAGCTGATGTTCATCCTTGCAAGGTTTCATCCTACACCTTCCTTTTACTGTACCTTAGCACAGTTTGGGTAAGGTGAAGGTCTTCACATATTTTTACTATTTTTTTACATCTGACCACATGGTGTTAGCTCCTTTAAGTCCAGCAAAAGAGAAATGTGCATGACTAAAGATAAGCAAAAATTGTTAAATTATTCTGAATCCTCATGCAGTGACTAATCAGTTCACTTTTCTTTTTGATAAACTGTGCACGGGACAGACCATTTTGGGAAGTTGAAGGATAGAAATTTAGTTCCAGCCTAATAAGCAAATGGAGAAAATTTATTTTCTGTTATAGGTATAGTTTTTGGTATGGGAGTTGTGAATGAGAATGACGAGTCTTGCATCAAGTTACTTCTTTTCTTCTAGTTTCTTCTTTTCTTTCTTCCAGTGCTTCTGGAAGTTATTTATGTAACAATTTTTTTGTATAGCTTGTAAGAGAAGTACATGTGGCTGGCATAGGCTGGAAAATATATTGTTCTTATTGGGCAGTGAAATTTGTGCCTAAATTACTGCCATTTAGCCTGACAAAACTATATAAAGGTCTTTCAGTATCTACTAATCAATAATCTGAACGATGGCTCCTTGGCTTGTTAGTCCTTTCTGTCAGCTTCCATTGTCTCTTCATTCATCTGTGACCTTACACTACATCAGTTTTATTGTAGAAAACACTCCATTTTGTTTAACTGCTAGGAGGTAAAACAGCTGACTGAAACTAATCATGCTTATCATTGTCCCTGAAGCAATAAGGTGCTCTTGTGAATGCTCTATAATTCATTTATCTGCCGTGAATTCATATGTGTACACACACGTGTAGGTGCAGCCAGGCACACCTCGGGAGGATGAGAGGGTAAGTGGCAAGCTTTTAATGTGTAGTGACTTTTGTGATTCCTTTTGCTGTCAGGTGAATGGAAACCACCAAAGAAGGTGCACTGATGGAGATGAAATCAATGGTGGATATTTAGAAGCCTAATGTAACTCTTATTTTCTTTGGAAGTGTTTGTCCCATCTTCTATCAGTGATGGACAACACAGCATTCCAAATTTAGGTAAAAAAATGTCTCCAAAGAGTGTTGGAAGCTGTTGGTCATAATGGTTCTTGAGGCCCAATAGAGATGATAAAATGCCTGGATAAAATGAAGGAATTATTTAGGATACAAAAGAACCTTAAGATCCTATGATCCAACCATAAACCTAATGCTGCAGCTTTCACTGCCGAACTATGACATGAAGAACCACATTTCAATGACTTTGGAGCAGCATGTTGCTGACCATTTCCCCTTGGATTCTGGGAGCTTCATTCTGTCTCTTGTCTCTGTTTTCAAGCTCAGTGGGCTGGGTACCCCAAGGTAACTCATCTGGTGTGGTGCAAGTGCTCTTGGCACTAGCCAGGGCACAGTGGATGCACAGGTTTCTTCTGTGCCTCATCAGGTGAAGGAGTCTGAAAGTGTGTTGAGCTCCAGCAGTTGTGCAGAGCAGCCTTTCTCTTCTGTGCTTACCCACACCTGAGATGCTCTGGGCATCAGAAATTTCTGAGGCACTGTCAGCACCCCAGCTGGTGGTGTCCTCCTTTCCCACAGAGGTGCTCAGAAGAGATGCTTTACATCTGCTCTTACTTTCACACTGACTCCACATCTCTTCTTCTGAGATGGTCAAACTTCTGTCAACAGCTGCAGATAACAGATAACATTGCTCACAAATGTCTAGTTGCAGCTACAGGTTGCTTGTCAATTTCTCATTTTCTCCAGCTAAACTCTCTTCTTGTGTATCTTCTTGGGGTCACCCTTCTAATAACATGACACAGGATAAAAATCATCCTTTCTTCCCCAGTTGCCACACTGTGCTTCTGTGAGTAGTGCAAAGAGGAAAGCCAAGTGAGAATATTCTTCCTTGCCTTTAGCTTTTTCAAAGAAAATGCAGAAGGCTGTTATCCCTGATTTGGCCTTTTCTACATACTTGATTTGTGTTAGAACTTTCTGGTGCTGGGAAGTAACAAAGTTTAATCTGATCCTTCAGCTCTTCAGAAATGAACATTTTCATGGACTCCAAATGAAGAGTTATTCTTCTCAAATAAACTGCACTCAAAAATTTGAAGAGAAGACTGGAAAATGAAATGAGCATTATAATGCTCAGAAACTGTTGATTTATGGTGGAGTGTCAGACTTCATTTAGGGCTCTGCCTTGAACTGGGAGTACTATGAGAGTTTGCCCTGCTGTGCTGAGATACAGGTATGTCATCCTGGCAATGATTTCCATTCAAACTCCAATACAAAATACATGCTTTAAGCACACCTTTCTTTCATGAAATTCTCATGTGTCAGGTTCTCTACCAAAGTAATTTAAACTACCTTGAAAGATAAAATGAAATATGAAAATTTTCAGTTGGCCATGAAGACTTTTGCCTCTGGGTTTCATAGGACTAGACTCTGACAGGACTGGGATGACTAATGGGATGGTTGTTCACTGATTTTACACCAGCAGCACCCCCACCTTTCCCCATTCCCATGGGCTGAATGAGCTGAATCTACTACTGAAACCAGTATTTCCTGACTTTCAAGTCTGAAAAGCTGCAGATAGGTCATCCCCATACAGAATGTTTTCAGCTTAGACTGCCATTACAATCATTATGAAACAAAGCTGATTTGTTTTACATCTAAAGTATATTTAACATAAAACCTGATTTCTTTAAAACTGACAAAACGGAGTCTTTCACTGTAGAGCACTTTTTTGGGTTAATATTTAAGAAATTCTGGCCATAACAGCATGTGCAAATCTTGGTACACAGCAAAAATAAGGGAAAATATGCTTTCACATAACATAAATTTCCCTAAAATTTCATAAAGTTCAGCTTTGAAGATGGTCTGCAGCCTGGGTTTTTTACTTCACTGACTAAGGGTGAAAAAGGGATTGTTAGCTTGAAAGCTGTCTTCAATTCATTCAAACGATTGCTTGGGTAGGCACAGTTGTTAAATGCAGATACTTAAGTGGAAGTCAGAGTACTTGGAAAACAGACTGCATCTGCCTGCTACTCTACAGTAAATTTTTTGCGCTCTCCACTTCTGCAAGTAAGAACTTTGTTGTACCATCTGTGTGTTAAAATGATATGAATGATTCAAGAATGGTGATGATTCTTCCTGTAGAGTGGTTCTCTCATTCTCTTCCTTCTGCTTAGCAGATTTCTTGTAGGGGAATGGTATTTGTTTCTGCTACACATCACTAAGTGAGTTATTTGGGAAGCCCAAATAATGATGTTCTGAAAGGTATTTGGTGATTTCTCAGGCAGTCTTGGTATTTGGATGTGCTCCTCTGTCTGTTTCCTTCAGCAATGGGCTCAGGAGCCCTGGGTGACTGAGTAATCAGGCGCTCCAGTAAAAGGTGTTTTTGCCCCTTTTCAGGTGTGTTTTCTGTGTCCTTGTAGCAGTTCTGGCACCCTCATGCAGCCTGCACTCACAGCCCAAAGAGGTGATTGGTGTCTCTTCCAATTGGAAACTCATATGGGATGATGCTGTGCCTCACCTCTTGGGAATGATTGGGCTGGAAATGAACATATACCATGAGAAGTGGTACATGCACCTTTGCAAACTCACTTTTTCTTTTTTCATTATTTTTCCAGAAAGCCCTTCTGAGTTTCAATCATTTTAGTTTTCACCAAGACTGCAGCAGTTGCAGAACCAAAATTTCGGTAGTGCTGAGGATGAAAGGTTCCTCTGCTCTACTTGATAAGCTTCACCAGGTGACTTTTAATGAGTTAGTCAGTGGAGAGTTCTGTAGTCTACTGGTGTTTTGCATAGACTGGCAAAGAGAGAGACCGTCATTGCCTCTGTCAGCACCATTCTGTGGGCCTGGCTGCAAGATGCCTGAGTGCTTCATATGCACACATGCATTAAGAGACATCAACTTCTTGTGTATGTAATATCTACTTAGTTTTCACAACAAATAATTATGTTGAACAGCCAAGGCTGGGAGTTTTTCAAGGCCCTTGAGTAAATCAGGGGATTTAAAAACAGTGAAAGTCCTAGTGTAGCTAAACTGACAGAAAAGCAGCAGCTTTGGGTAGAATGATGGAAACCAAATCTGTTATGCTGAAGGATAACAGGTTTGGGGGTTTTATGGTAATACATTAATTGTAATTTGTAATCATATTAACTTGAATAACTCCTTTTGAGGGAAACTGCAACATGCATATGGGCATGCTCTGGGATAAAATATCGAAAGTCTGATACATCAGGGGTGGTTCATTATATTGTTGATGCTATTGTTTAAGCTCCTATGGCTTAAAGAGCTATTTAATGTTGTACTTAGTTGTGGTAATCCTTCCCAAAGTACTTCAGGCCCATAAGATTGGGCTACCCTACCATCTTAGGGTAGATTTCAGTGTGAGACAGTGTTCGTGTATGTTTTATAGCAAAACCTGCAAGATCTTTAAATGTAGTTCTGAAATATGTAGTCCATTTCTCTCTGCTGCTTTTTATGTTATCATTTGGGTTTCTTAATAGTAGTTGTGCTCCGTTATTGTAAGTATTTCCAGATGTTTCTGTGAGTTACTTGCTTTGTGTGATTACTGTCTCTAAGGTGGTGTTTGCGTGTACTCAGATCCTTATGACATTGTCCCTTAGCTCTTTAGCAGTCATTTTCTAGGAGTCACCAATGTCTATTTCTAGATACTTGTGAGCAGAAGCCAAAGGTCTGTGTGAAGGTAGGGTTTTTGCAGAAGAAGCATTTGGATTTCATCAAATGGAAGTCATGACTAGCTGTGTGAAGCTATGCTTTCTTGCATGTAGTTGAGGACCATGATTTTTGTAGTGGATTAAATTCTTCTGTGCTGTGGCTCCCTTGGCTCACTAGTCTCCTTTTACAAAAGCTTATAGTGTGACCACAGCTAAGCTCTGTTTTTTGAAAACACAAATAACCCAGCCCTTCAGCTTAAGGGAGTAAAGACTTTCTTTTTACTTTATATTGAAATCTTCAATATCCTTTTCAGAATGAATTTCTGATACCATTATTAAACTATATCCATCAGCCTTCTTTGCTACCCTTTCCAAATGCTTGCATGAAAAGCAACAAAAGCACATTGCTCTATGCCTGAAAGAATAAAAAAATTCAATTTCTAAAGAATGCCAAATAATTGAGGGCACTCCAGAGTGCCAGGAGCAGCTCTAAGTATACTAGCACAGAGCATCAAGTGTAGTAGTAATTCGCAAGAAAATCTTGAGACAAAGGTTAATTTATGAAATAACACGGAATGTGCCCAGCTGTCTCCAGACTTGCCAAGATTCACCTCTGTGTTGAAGAGAGTATGGGGTTGTAGAGAGACTTTATTATATGAATTAACTTCATCTGGAGATTCACTTTCCCTGAGGGAGGTACTTGTCTCTTTTGAGTTGGTTGTGGGGGGGGTCTTCCTGACCACTTTTTTAGATTGTCCGGATTTGTTTTAATTCTTGTGTGCTCTCAAGCATGCATTCCCAGATTTGGAGTATCTGTATTAAAAAACCTACATATTTTTAATTTGCTAAAGCAATTATGACCTATTAATGACCTCTTATATATGTGAAAACACCAAGCAGCATCAAACGCAGGAGCAGACACATGTTGACACATGTGTCCATTTGAACAAATTGCAACTACTTTTAACTATCAGATCATTTATAACTATTATGTCAATGTGTTTACCCAGTCTTTCACTGACCCTACAGTGTTTTGTCCTAGACTGCCTCCCTGTATTATTTCTGAGAAGGTTGTGTGAGACAATGTCATAGGCTGCATGGGGGTGAAAGTGTGTGGCATCCACTGCCTCCACTTGGAATGAGGCTTATTACAGTGGCAATCCAGCTCTGTAAGAGATCTCATTACAAGAGCCAAGTTCACACTTTTAGTATGAGGCACAACTAGTTCTTTTACAAAAACTGCTGAACCCTTCCATGATGCCAATTTTCATCTTCAGAAATAGCTGCTGACTGAGTGCTTCATAGTATAAACTTCATTTTTAGTTGTATTGTGTATATCTAGACCACTGCCGAAACCTGTTTTTAAACTATGACCTCAGAGTAACCTTACTGTTTATTTTCAGTTGCAGTTTCATAAACTGGTATGGTGTCTTGCAAGGTAACTTCCCTCACACTATATATGTTTGTGTCCTTTTATTCAAGAAATTAACTTCTTTAGTTAGGAATACAAAAAAGTAAGTAACGGTGACCATGATGAGCTGAGGAAGTTGCTTTCTCTTCCCTGTTCTCTGATCTGTAGTGGCTGTTGCTGTGATGGAGGTGTCATGTGCATGGAGTAAAGGGAAAGGTGTAATGTGCAGTGAAAAACACACAGGCATGTTTATAACAACAGATTAGGCTTTTGATACAATTTTATAAAAGTATAGCATAAAAATGAGATGCACATTTTTAACATTCGAAGAGAATAGATAGTGACGTGAAAGAGCTTGTTCATTCAGATTATAAATAAAACTTGAGAGTAGTCACCAGGTGTCTGTCCAGTCTGCTGACAAGAAGAGCAGATAGTGCACAGTAAAGATTACCTTAACAGATTTATCAGGACAACATATTCTTTAAAACATAAGTATTTATACTGAACAGTGTTTGAAATAGATCTGCCATTTGAAGATACAAAATTCTCTGATAGTACAACACCTCACTTGATGAGGGTCTGATTTTACCTGTGAGAAGGAGACATATAGTCCTTCAATATTAAAGTACAGGAAGTGACAAATAGAAACACTTGAGAAAGTACAGACAGCAAATAGGTGAGGTAGTGAAAGTCAAGTGTCTGTTCTCAGAATATATTTCTTTCTTTGACCTGTTACACTGAACATATTTTTAGTTAGATTGCAGGTGTCCTCAGCTTATTCTTTCTTCACAGTTCCTGAAATGGTGGCTAAGGTCCTAAAAATGCATGCAGAAGGGTAACCCCCAGAGGGCAAAAGATTAATTAGGAATATGTTTAGAGCCATTTATGTTCATGCCGTCCAAGTTGTCCAAATTTACTTTCAAAGAAATATTGTACTTAAAAAGGATGGATCATGGCAATGATACTGGACTCTTTGAGGCTCTGGATGTTACAGTGATACCAACAAAACATTGTAGAAAGTGCATCTCTTCCCTTTCTTTTTTCTGATCAGTTATATGGCACTCATGGAACTTTTTCTACGTTAAGCTTTGGAGCAGACTCAGAAATACTTCTATATTTTGATCTTTTTATCTGCTTTCTCTTAAAACCCATTTTATTTATTAGAAGTTTATATAAGTATAGTTATCTGCACTAAATTTGCAACAACAGGAAAATCTTTCAGATTGACCATAGCTGTGAAAATTACTGGCTTGTTGTGAACCAATACTATTTACTTGAGGAAGTAACACTTGAATTATACCTGAAGGCTGTGCTGCCATTCAGTAGGACCTTGACAAGCTGAAGAGTTAGGCAGAGAGAAACCTAATGAAGTTGAACAAGGGCAAGTGTAAGGTCCTGCACCTGGGTAGGGATAACCCCCAGTACCAGCACAGGCTGGGGGCTGACCTACTGGAGAGCAGCTCTGCTGGGAAGGACCTGGGTGTGCTAGTGGGTGACAAGCTGACCATGAGCCAGTTGTGTGTGCCCTGGGGGCCTGGAGAGACAGTGGGATCCTGGGATGCATCGGGAAGAGTGTGGCCAGCAGGTCAGGGAGGTGATCCTGGTGCCTTGATGGGCCCCCTAAAACAGAGACTATACAAGAATAAGGGAATAAAGGTAGGTATTTGTTTGAAAGGCCTTCAAAGGTACATCCTGGGGAGCCAGAGGCTACTGCCAAGATGGACCCCAAGAGGGACCCCAGGTCACGAGTTCTTTACACTATTATAGGTTTGGTTCATTTGCCTATCAGGGTTTATTCTCCAATTAAAGCTTCAGTTAATGATGCAATTTCCCCACATTTGCCCCCCCTTTAGAGGCTTTTGGTTTATACTTTTTGGGCTTAGGATAGTCAGAATGTCCTTGGAGAGCAGGCCTAAGGCATCAATCCTGCCCCCTTCTTGCCCCTAGTAAGGCACATCTGGAGTGCTGTATCCAGTTCTGGGCTCCTCAGTACAACAGACATGGGGCTCTTGGAGTGGGTCAAGCAGAGGGCAAAAGAAGGTGATTAAGAGATTGGAACATCTCTCTTAGAGGGAGAGGTGGGAGCTGGTCCTGGTTAGTCTGGAGAAGAGAAGACTGAGAGGGGATCTCATTAATGCAAATAAATATCATCCTGCCAAGAGGATGGTGCCAGACTCTCTTCAGTGGTGCTTGGTGAGAGGATAGGGAGCAATGGCATAAACAGAAACACAAGACTTTCCGTCTCAACCTGAGGAAGAACTTCTTTCCACTGAGAGTGGCAGAGCACTGGAAGAGCTGCTCAGGGAGAGTGTGAAGCCTCCCCCTCTGAAGACATTCCAAACCCACCTGGGCCCATTCCTGTGTCACTTGATACAGGTGACTATACCTTGGTAGGGGGTTGGACAAGAAGATCTCCAGAGGTCCGTTCCAACCTTAACTATTCTGTGATTCTGTGAAATTATGGAGATTTGGGGGATTTAAATGACAAAAAAAGCTTATTTTTAAGAGTGAAAGGCTTTGTCGGTAGGAGGGCAGTATAAAAATAGAAACTTGCAAGACAAGAGAACAAAAAGATGTGGTTCTGCTCTGAAAAGCAATGCTGTGAATAGCATTGTATAGACAGATAAAAGATCTTTTTGTATTTTGTTAAATCCTGGATTAAATCTCCTCTGACTTTTATAAAAGAGACTTTATTTTTCCTACTCCTTCTAGTAGTGTTTGACCAACAAAAACGATTCTTCAGTCTTAACTGAAGACTCAACTTATGGAGGCTGAAGAGAGCTTGAAAACTGAAGTCAGTGGTATTACTCTAACGGTTAAAATTAAGCATGTGTTTAAAAGCTGTAATAGGTCATGGTCACATAAAACAGTTCAGCAGAGGATGTTCAGATAAAACAGTATGAGCTCACTCTCCCTTTTGTTCACTCTTGCATTGCAGAGGAGATGTGTTGAAATCTGCCTCACTTTCTCTGAGTCCATAGAAGAAGCAAAATTTCCAACATCAGCACCTGGATGCATTGAGTAAAATGAAACTTTGCAGGATACATGGCCACATCTGTCTGGTGCTGTGCACTTAATTTTAATCTGTAAGTCACTGTAATGAAGTGAATTAGGCCTGTCTTTTCCAACAGTAAAATGCAGTACAGGTATTTGCATTTTACTGGGGGCAGATGCAGCTCACATGGCTTGTGCACGACTCCTGCGGATCACGGTACAACTGAAGCAGTTGCTAATGTGGTCATAGGATCAGACAGGGAAGTTTGTAGATCCCGGGATTCTGCTGTGGAAAAAGGTACTTTCATGTAACCTAGAGCACACTTTATTCCAGAAGCCAGTTATTTTTAATTTCTAAACAGCTTTGCATGGATTTCTTTTAAATACATGTCATCTGGAGCTTTTCGGCACGACTTGTGATTCTGCTGACATAAAATTTAACTGTTTGCTTCTATGCATTATTTTTTTTCCTAAGGAGAAAGATAATTTCAATGATTTATGAACTCAAATGCAAGATCTTTAAATAGGCAGGAAAATTAAAAAGTCAGAGTATCTGCAGATGTGTTTTCTGTCAGTAACTGGCAGAAAGCTGCATGGAGGAGGGGTGAAGACAGAGTAGCAGTAGAGGTCCAGAAAATGTGTAATATGAAACACAGCCGTATTTACATACCTATCATTCAGAAACCTTATAATTTCACCAAATTTGGATATGGAATCGAATTCAACTGCTGAGTTTGCCTACGTGTTTCTTATATTAAAAGGAGAGTGAGTAAGATGTGTTGATAAGGCTTTCCTAACTCAAGTTAGACAAAATCAGTTTTATCATTTTTAGAAGTGAGGCTTCCCTGCATAAAAAGGGATGTCAGCAAATTGTATTTGAACCAAAGTGTGAGATTAGTCACTGTTACTTGTACAGTATTGTATGTTTATGTAACAGTGTATATACATTTATGTAGCATATCTGAAACAGATGTGTTCTGGACTCCCCAGATGCTTTTCCCAAGGGAACTGTTTGGACTATAATGAAATTTGAACATAAACTGGAGAAACAGAGATGGTGAATAATTACAGCTCTGTACAATCCAGGTCAGTAGTTGCTTGTCTGCAGCATCATTTAGTAAACCAATCACTATTATTGCCAGAAAAAACCAGACTTGTCGTCAAAGTTTACATTCATCACAGTCTTCACAAACTTCACTTATATAACAAGCAGACTACCCCATCCAAAGTCAAAATTACATCATCACAACGCCACATAGGTCATTTACCGATGCTTGTCCTTTTGCCACCATTACAATGAAATTGTAAAAACTACAACCATTTCCTTGTTGCAAACAACATTTACCCTGAACCTTTTTCTTCATTATGCAGTGTCATTGTATAACAACGGCAGCTTTGAAGCAGAATGAGGGTAGCCATATACTAGCGTGTCTGACCTACCACCTAGGAAAAGTGGGGGCGGAGATAGGTGGCTTGTGTTTGACGGCGGCTTTCGCCTTGGGGCGACTGCAATCTCTCATCAGCCGCGGCGCTGGCCATGGTGCTGAATGCTGGGAGCCAGGACGGGGTGGTCTGGAGCAGGGGGGTGGAGGGCGCGGAACGCTTACGCTGGAGCAAAAGAAAAGTCACAGATGTGGCTAGAGGAGGGAATGGTGAGGAATAGAAGAGGAAAGGGAATGGTGTTTCTAGCAGAGAAACCGAGAAAATAAAGATCGCGGCATGTTTTATTTTTCTTGTAAGGATGGCACTGCTGTGTGGAAGAGTTCAGGAAACGGTGAAAGCTTTGTCAAACGTTTGGATAAGTGGCTTTAATTGAATTTAAACATTCTTTTAATCAGAATTATTGCAGAATTGCTGCTATAATCATTTCATCTATGAGCTGTGTGGCTAGTTGTGGCAGACGATGTTGGCTGGACTTGGAGGCTATAAGAAGTAGGACCAAAGGAGAAAGCACAGTGTTCTTGTTTTTAACTTTGACCTTGTTCTAGCCTTGTTCTTGCTTTTAATTTTAAGTGAGAGAACAATTTTTCTACAGTTTGCTCAAATTAAATAGTAAAATGGCATACCTAGGCCATTTTTCTCCTTTCAGCCTAGAAACATTTGAAGTACTATATGCTGACATGCTCTGTTTGTAATTCACAGGCTGTTTTCTTTATCCCTTTGCAATATTAGTGACAATTGTGCCAATGATAAGCAATCATTTTTTCCTGCAACATAAGAGAATTTATTTCTGCTGGTATCATCGCCCTTCCAGCCTGAGAAAACTGATTTTAAAACTTAAGTTTCTATATGGTGTGCTACATTTGCAGAAGTCCTATCATGTTGCATCTGAACATGCTGGATGGAAAAGATAAGTTTGAACATTTTCTAAGAACCTCCTCTAGCAGTCCGTCTGCATTTGCCAAGCCTGATCCTAAGTTCTCACACATTAATAAGTTGGTAGTCAACATTAATTTTTTATAGCCACCTTTGCAGCCAGCCATATTTGGTTGGAATCCTTACCTTTTAAAGCTCCTTCAAGGTCCTTTTTTTGTTTATGATAGAAGATGTGCATAATTAAGGCATTCACTTATCTTACTTTAATTTTGGTAATGCAGCTGTTAACAAATATCTCCTTTATGAGATCAGAACACAATTTATTTCAACAAGCCACAATGAACTGCTCATTTTCTTTGGTTGAAGTTTTGGCAAGCAGAAAAATCTTCATGACGCTGTCAAAAGGAAAATCAGTTGCAGAAAGCTGATCATTTTGTTAACCTTTCTGTAGTAGTGGGTTTTAGTTTTTGATCCGTTTAGTACAGTCTGGAGCCAGAAACAATCCTTAGGCCCTCTAATGTTACCACCTGACAAATCACTGAGATTAAGTGTCATGGAGGCCTGCAGATTTTGAGTCCTGTATTAAAGACAGACTTTGTTTTGTGGCAGGGGAATTCTTGTATTCCCAAAATCCAGTTGATAATGTGTATTTCTATCAGATGCTGACTTGTCACCTGTTCTAGTCATCACTGTATAAATAGTTCACCGATTTCACTGGTGTTTGAAATGTCGGAATCACAGGTAATAAGAGCAGATTCTTTCCTCCTGGCTTTCTCTTAGTGATGTTTTTGAGTTCTTGCTGAGATTAAACAAATGCAGAGCAGGGCATGGAAAACCAGCATAAGAAACTACTTAATTAAAAAGTAGCTTACTATTTTACATGTAAGCTTATATCAAGATATTATTTTTATGAAAATTCAGTTTATATTCTATTGGAAAGATTTCCAAAATAACACATACTTCTTCTTTGCAAAATTATTTAACATTTTCACTTGTAACAGAACACGCAAATGTACAAATTGAGTAGTTTTGCTGTTTATGTAAAATACGTATAATAGACAAAGAGATTGTAAGTACCTAGAAAAGCTGCAGGTGCTTGTGGTATAAATAACGCCAGTTTTTCTGACCTTCTCTATGTGCGTGCTAAGCATAACTAATAATTCAATAACCTTTCCAGGTTTTATCCATTACTCCTTTCCTGATCACATCAGGTCTGTATTCTACATAGCTTTTAAACTCATCTGAAGGAGGGGCATTTAGTTTTGTTTTGGGTTTTTCTTTCTGGCTTTTTATGTTTGAGTTTCTGCCTAGTCACACATTTTTTCTTCTTTTGGCATTTTTCTTTGAACTTGACAATGTAGTTTTGCCTTTCTTATTTCTGCACAGAATGTTATTTTAGTGGTTACAGTAGAAGATCAAACAGGTGGTCATTTTACCCTTCTTTTCTGCCTTCTTTTGCTCTCTTGTTTTTACTTTCAAGAGCTTTTGTTTCTCAGTCTTAGCTGGAAGTCTGTCAGCTTCTTCTTCTGATAGTCTTATGATGCCAGACGTCTTGTTTGGTATCTAATCAATTGCTCTGGTGGTTTTCCATCAGAAATGAAATTACAGAAAAGGAATTTCCAATATGATGTCAAAGGGAGGAGTGAATCCTCCATCCCTGAAGTTAATTTCAAAATTGCAGCTTGTAGTGTGTTCAGACAAAAAAATCTGAAAGGGCAGTTGGGAAGCAGAGTTCCAGACTGGTTTCTCAGCGGTATTATTCTTCCTTCTAACTTCACATACCATCTTGCATCTTAAATCCAAGGTCAGCCTGAGTGGGCTTGAGGCTAGGGACAAATTTTTCACATGTTCTCCTTAATGCTAAACGAACTGTAACAGGGCATTCTCACACAAATGGTAGCAGTGTGAGAATGGCTTTGGAGCTCTTCTTTGTCCGCTGGAGTTCCTTACCTCTCCTCATTATCACTCAGAGCTAACATTTTCAGGGCACTCACTGGAATAAAATCTACTTTCTTTCTCTGATGCTTACCTTATTTCAAACTTTGCTAATGTCCAAACGTTCAGTTTCATCTGGCAGCAGAAAAGTCAATTATTGTTTCCAAATCAAAAATACTGGGTACTTCCAGATTTAAAGCACCTTCTCTTCAGAAATACAGTTTTGTACATTTAACTATTCACATTTTTCGTTTTGCTAGCAGTAAAAATGGGGAAATCATCCTAGAAGTGTGAAATACTTCAAGTACCCATAGAATAAAGTCTAAATGCTTCTTGCTTTTGCATATGCAGAAGGTGCAGAGAGAAAAATCATAGAGTGTTGACAGAGAAATTTGATCTTCGAAGTTTTTTATGTCATTCTTAAGCAGTTTTTTACAGTATTTATGTGGCAGAAGCCTTGTGATCTGAATTCCTGTATTGAGAACTGAGCAACAACTTTTATTGACAAGCTGGGGCAGCTTCGAAGAGAGGAAATGAACTTAATTCTTACCACTGTAATTTGCATTTCTTCCATTAATACTGTGGGGAAAATGTGGCCATGCCTGTGTGGGACTTAATGCATGACTCTGAAATTGAGGTGACTCCTTTTCTTTTTCAAGTATACTTCATATTTGAGATATCTTGTATTTGCTCCTTCTCATAATGCTTATTTTATTAATTCACACTGACGGCTTGCAGTGCCACTTTCACTTAACACCCATCTATGCATTCAAATAGTTTTCATTCTTTCCATTTTAGGATATATATTTTTTCTTGTAATCTCTCTTCTGAGACTTATCAGCTGCAAGGTTAATGTGACTACTTCTGATGCCAGCAACTTTGTATTTGCATAAGCCTGAAAGAAAATCTAAGGCATGTTACTGGCTTGTGTCAAAAACCAAAGTATATCTGATTCGTTTATTTCCTCTGTGGTTTTAGTTGTCATTGTTTATTACTATCTCTGTGTCTTTGCAGCTATAATAAGTGAATGAGAAATTAAGCAATCAAGTGTTAACTATTTTCCTTTTCAGACACTCTCACTGCATCAAATAGTCTTGAGGGAAAGTTAAGTTACACCACATCCTAGTGGTGGGAAGTGCCATACCCTTGCCATTCTTATTTCTGTGACTACCTGATGACATTATTTTAATAAAAAATCATTTTATCACATTTTATGAAAAGTAAAGTTACTTTTAAAGGTTTTATTTTTACTATGATGGTTTTGCACACTGTTGGCTTTTGCTGATTTTTTTTCATGGTACTTTAGATACTTGCAAAATATTGCTGTTTACAGCTTTTGAACCTGCAGAATATGATAATTAACCCCATGGCTTCCTGTATTTTCTTGTTTTCTGCTGCATAGAACTATCAAGCTTATGCATGGATGCATCTCTTCTTTTTATAAATACTGTATTGCAGGTATGTGATCTGATGCAGGGTAGATTGACAGTTGGTAAACTTAAATATAGAGTGAGTTAATAATATTTTAATCCTGACCAGGACCACATTTTCTGTGCCTTGCATGATTCCTAAGCTGAATCTGACTGATTGCCAAAATATGGACTAACTTTCTGTTATACTTTGTTGCGTGTCATCACATGAGAAGGTATCAGAAAAAAGTGCATTTTCAGAGTTGAACATTTAAAACTACATGGGTGATATGAACTTGTGGAATATTGATGTGCAAAGAACACAAAAGCATCTAGTGTCCCAAAAATCAGTTACTCTATTTTTTCCATATACTCTCATTAGTGACTGATGTGCTATCACACATTGTTCATGTTCTTGTCTCGCTGGCAATTGTTCCCTAGTGCAGCCCAAGATGCCTGGTCCTTTGTTCAAACAACCCTTATCTCCAAAGCCTTTTTAGGCTTTGCATCTTCCCTGGAAGTATTGTTATTATTTGTTTGGGGTTTTTTGTTTTTATAACATTTATTTCTCACTCATATTTGAAACAGTTCCACTGCAGTTAAACTAACGTGCTGAACACTTGACTGAATCAGAAGCCTCTACCTAGTCCTGTGTAATAGCAGGTAGTTTTCTTGGGCAAGATAAATTGTCCAGGGATGAGAGATTGTCACATCTGAGCAATTAGGTATTGTAGAAATATACTCTTTAAGAGATTAAGGAAATGAAATTTAAAATTCAAAATTTAGCTTGAATGATAAATGACAAAACAACAAGCTAACATATTTAAAAGTCCACGTCTCTATGGCAGAACAGTGAAGGTCAAATATTATTAATCATTAGTTGTTACTGATTCAGGGAATAAGTTTATGACTTGTTTGAGGGATAGATTATGGCAAGAAAATATGATTGTTGGTGTTTGTTTCATTACAGTTGGTTGTGCCACATGTATTTGTAAACTCAAGGAGATGTTTTGCCCAAACAAAAGCTTCATGTAGCCACAGCTATCCCTTAGTGGTGCACATGATGTGTTGCATGCTGAAAAACTAATGGGAAATAAAGTAGGAAATCTATTGGATTATTTAATCTGAAATGAATGGCCACATGGAGGAACAGAGAAACAACTCTACCAGTTAGCAAAACAATGACAAGGAGACACTGAAGCTGGTTTTGTCTTTTATTGCTAGGGTTTCTTAACGGGAATATAGGAATCTTACTCTATTTAATCTGTCTTGAATATTTCTTGCTTTCAAAATAGGATGTAACATGCCACCACAATTTCATAGTGCCTCTTAACAGTCAGTTCAATATTGTTTTCAGTCAATAGCATTTTATCACCCCCAAAACCAAATTTTTTCTCTTCTCTACACACTTTGGAGGAACTGAACAGAATTTTGTTGGGTGCTCATGGTTTCCAACTGTAGAGTTGCATATGAAATGTAGCCAGAGAGTTTGGATGATGATATGTGCTTGTGGGACTCAGTATCTGAACAGATTTATGTTTTACATAAACATGAAGTCAGAGTTTATATCTGAGCATGTCTGTATTGTGTTTTGTTTGCAAGCCCTGGTAGCATCCAGGATCATTATATAGAATTTAGGTATGTGTGAGATATATATGCTGCAATTCCTTTTAGTGATAAGAGAGATTCACTGTGGTTTCAGGGACAACAAAGTGTCAATGTACCATTCAAGTCTAACCACGTATGTAGGATAGGTCATGCAGTTTCACCAAAGCTTTTGTTTGTTTAATGCAATAACATGTTCTGGAACGATGCAGTGTCTCCTAGAAAGGTGGAAATAAAATATTTTGCAATGGGAATGAAATGGAGCAGAGGAGAAGGCCTTCTTCGAACTAGAATGGAAATTATTATACCAAGATAGGTTTTAAACAAATATGCTTCATGCTTGGATGGGAATGTTGTGCCTTTGTGGGTGTAATGATTTATTTTACAGTGGTGGGTACAGCAGAAATCCAAGAATATCAGTGCTGCACAAAACAGTGTGTGACAGGAGAGGTGGTCTCCCTGTCCACTGGACAGGCAGAACCCAAAGGCACATGGATCAAGCAGGCAGCATGGGGTTGGGTTTAGGCCATGAGCTCTGAAGACAGAAAGGCAGATGGGATATCCCAAAAGTGTCTCAGGGAAAGAAAAATACCAACAACAAAGCCACCACCACCAAAAAACCCCCAATCAACCAAAGCCTGTCGTAGCCCGTGCACTCAGTTCCAGAAGGTCTGTGTTTCTGCTAGTCAGCAGTAGTTTTGCTCCTTTGTTTTCCTGCTGTGTTGCTACTCTTTCCAGTTTTGGTGCTTTATAACTGGACCACCACAGACCACGGAATTTGAAAACTGAGTGTTTTGTGTTGCTTGTGTGAGATGGAAGGCAGCAGGCACAACAAAGGCCGGAGGTAGTAAGG
>NW_024581095.1:459191-473763 GCF_017639235.1 Corvus kubaryi | reverse complement strand
GATCTTTCTGTAACACCAACATGGAAGTTTTGACTTCCACAGATAAATGAAGATTTGCAGTCCTTTCTACATCAAATATAAGATCAATTCCAAACCTGAAGCTCAGTCTTTTCTACAACATCTGTCACCTGGTACGGATATACATTATATATATAAAAAAATTGTTCTAGGAAAGAACAAATTCTGTCTTAGTCCAGCGTTCTGTCTGACAGCATTATATACTTCCTGTATCTCACAACTCCACCCTTTTTGTTTAGAGTCTTGATTTTATAAGACTTTTCATATCAGTAATTTTTTGTTTTAAAATGGGTTCAGTATTTCACACCATTTGTTTCTGCTGGAAGCTTCATCAAGACCTGGTTTCTCTGGTGGTTGAAGCTGCCTGATGGGGTGAGATGAGCTTGGCTGAGCGGCATGTACCCATCAAGGTGCTTTACAACCCTGTCTGCTCAATTAATTAAAACATTGTGAAAAAGTTTGGGTCAGGATAGGGATAGGGAGATCACTTGCCATTTACCATCACAGGCAAAACAAACTGATCTTAGGGAAATTGATTTTAATTAATGACAGTTAACATCAGACTAGGATGGGGAGGAATGAGGACAAATCTAAAACCACTTTCCCACATGCATACATCTTACAAGACTCAACTTGAAGGATTGCAGTCAACTCATAGCACTTTGTGCCTGCTGCTTCTCCCTCCTGATGCTCTTCCCCTGGTCTGACATGGGGTCCATCCCAAGGGAGACTGTCCTGCCCAGCATGTTCCAATGTTCCCTTGGACTGAAGCTCTTCACTAACTGCTTCAGCGTTGGTCCCCTTCCACGGGGTGCAGTCCTTCAGGAACAGGCTGGTTGAAATGATTTCTGGGCAGGTGTTTCCTACTGTGAGACAAAATGGAGAAGAAATATAAAGAAAGTTTTCATCAAAACAAAAGCAACTAAACAAGAACTTGACCATGTCTCAGTTGCTTCTCTTTTGTTGCTGGAGAAACACAAGGTTCTTGGAGAAATATTTAGAATTTCCAAAATACAAAAGTATAGACAGTGAGGTCTATATAGCATATCAATAAAGAATCTTGAAACTTTATGTTTGAAGTATTGGATGATAAGCTCCTTTTGATGACATACATGCAATTAACAAAGCGTACATAAATAAATTGAATCAAAATTTCAGATGCTGAGAGTAAATAATCATTATGAAAATACTGCAAAATATAGGTGCAAAAAAGAGCTGTTACTGAAATGACTGAGCTTAGCATAATTGAGGGTGTGCTGTACTTCCAGTGAATGAAAATTACTGCAAGGCACAGACCTTAGGCAACAATAGAAGTCTATTTCTTCTTTGTTAGATAGCACTATTTAAAGGAAGAGAGCCTGAAAATAAGTGACAGCTTTCTACCAATGCCAAGAAATGTAATTTTCTTTGTTATTGACCTAGAAAAAGCTTTGAGTATTGCAGCATATATAAACAAAACAAGTATTTGGCCTTTGCCTGAGAACACAGAAGAACTCGGGCATCACCTGATGAGTTGCTGCAGAGTTAGAATCTTGTCCCAGTCATAAGAAATGTAAGCGATCTAAATAAGGATCCATTCTACTATTTCATAAATTTATGATGT
The DNA here is from genome assembly GCF_017639235.1 of Corvus kubaryi. NCBI lineage: Eukaryota > Metazoa > Chordata > Aves > Passeriformes > Corvidae > Corvus > Corvus kubaryi. Next base: position 472,142 of record NW_024581095.1, on the reverse strand, counting down.
TGAAACAAAGGTAACATTTCATATAAGTCACTGAATTAAAGGATTAACTCACCCTTTATTTCTTGACTGCTTGATGACATGAACAAGAAATTGTCATAATAAATTAAATACAGTACAGTGAAAGATGAAAGAACCTTGGACATGTTTTCAAAAACAAGAAAACCGTTATGTATTGTCCTGGAACGCAAATGCTGCATAGGAAGGGTGTTCATTTTTGTTACCCCCTTAATATGATTAAAATAAAGTTATTTATTTTGGAGTCTCAGAATCCTTGTGACTGAAAAATGATCAGAAACATATGCTTGGATTTAATGTAGAAATGCAGAGCCAAGTGCTGGATTCTCATTTTTCTCCTCTCAGTCTGCCTGGCAGAGAGAAGAATGGAAAATATATGCCACATCTCATAAACTCATTAATTTATTTCTCACCATTTCAGATACATTTTCCAATTGTTTTGAAATTTCTTGACTGAAGCAGAAATGTGGTGTGAGGCTGGGGAGTTCATACATCCAAATTTCTATGTTGTTCTGCCAACACACATAAGTTATGTGCCTGCTGGAATTTTCACCTAAACCCCATATCTGTCTGCCTGAGACATGCACAGAATTTAGAACATGACAGATAAAAGGTTGCAGAGCCTAATCAGTCACCTAATTAGTGGTGAGCAACATTAATTTAAAATGTGCTTTCTGATGATCTGGTTCACTTTTGCTCTCGAATATAAGAGCATGGCGCTAAAAGAAACTTTCTGAAATGGTAGCTGCTGTAATTCTGTTTGACAGCTAAGCTCTTCAGTCCTGACAATTTACGGTGGGAAGAAACATGCATTGCCATGGTTATCTTGAGGAATTTGGTAAGAAGCAAAACTGTGCTCTGTACCAAAATCTTTTTTGTAGCCTTTCTCACAATCAATTTAATAACAAAAACTTGTTAAAAGAATACTTGTGCCTAAGAGAAAGTGGTTTGGAAAAGAGAAGGTTGCTAAAAATACAGTGCTTTTTCCCTTCAAGTGGTATGTGGAGAGGACTGAGGAGTTGATTTGAGTCTGTGAATTCAGCTACAGAAAAGAATTAAGTTGCTGGCAAAAGCAGAGTATAAACCCCCAAATAATGGTGGTAGCATGTATTAGTTGATTCATGTGTACCTGGTGAAATGATGTGTGAACTGAAAGCATTTTAAAGAATTCTGGTGTGTTTGTCTATGTCCAGCTTGGGGAAAAGGGTATGTTGCTCAAGTAGAAGGAGCTTTGTCTTGAAACACTTGTGGGATAACTAGAGTAAAAATAAAAAAGGAAAGTAGATTATTTGTCAGAAAGAAAGGTGGGTCATACCCCTTTCCCAGGAAGGTGTTGTTCTTGGAAACACAAGGGTAAGGGAAAACAAGACAAATAGACATAATTTTTCTGTGAAGACCATACTTGCCATCACACTGCACTAATGAAGCAACTGGAAAGGGAAAATATCAATGTTTTGTCTATTTGTGATTCTCTACTTACACAGCACCTTTTTTTTTTTAAAGTATTTTTCACATTGCTTTTCTGGAATGTCTGGTGCTTTTCTCTTCCTTTCTTGAAAGTACACTTTTTCATGTCAGTGTTAGGTGCAGATGGTGGCTTTTTAGAAATCAGCTACGACACTCTTGTTGCGTCCCTTACATAATGAGCTTCTTGAAATGACAGCCTTAAAGGAGAAAGTACATTTAATAGAAGGTTACAATTTTGCACAACCCACAGAGTAAAAGGGGTAAACAAACTGGCACAGGTAGCTCTTTTCAAATCTAGTAGTAGAGGAAGGTGCAGTGTAATTTTCCTCTCACTGAACTCTGGATAAGCCATTCTGAGCACTGTTCAATAATTGTTTGTTGGTTTGTTTTTCTTTAAAATAATAAAATTTGAAGAGTATATGGTTTTCTTCCTAGCTGTTGCCTGTATAGCCCCTGTTGTGTGCACCTAGAATTTGCCTAGGGCCACTAGATCCTTCTGTCTTTTCATCATGCCATGAGTAATCAATAGCTGCTGTAAGATGTATTCTTTCATTACCATGGCAGAAAAACTGTAGCTGATCAATAACAGGAAGATCAATAACAGTAGAAGCAGTTACATACTTATTTAAATTATATGCTGCAAGAGCACTTAAAACTACATGATATGGTTGATTTAAATAACCTCACGTTTATAGAATGGCAGTAGGCAGGTAAAGACACCGCAAGAAGGCAAAATGTGCCTACTAAATCTATTGCAATAGTAAAAAATCAAGCAAAAATGGTTTATTTTTTCTTTTTTGCATTTATTTTGCATTTATTTTTTGCATTTATTTTTCTTTTTACATTTATGCACAGGAGCACAAGAGAATTTCTGTGCTTTTACAAGAGAAGATGAGCTTGAAGGGGGAAGATCATAGGCAGCCTATTAAAGGTGGATTTATATGGTTACTTTATGCATTCTTCTTTAAAATATGGGGGTTTTTTTTCAGCTCACAGAATGAACTTAATTTTACATGAAGAACAGGCAGCTCTTTAAGGATGGTGATTTTTCAGGGTCGAAATTTGAATACCATAAATTGGTCTCAGGAGCATCTATCAGACCACAGACTGCTCGGTTACACAAGGTGTGTAGGCCTGTTTAGACTGTATTTTAGTGAAGGCATGAGTTATGCTCACATGCAAGCACAAGGCTCGATACTGCAGCTTGATGCAGGTTGGCACAACCGGCTGTTTTTTTATTTTTATTTTTTCCCCTCAATTCCTGAATGTGTAACATTTGAAATGACATTATGTGTAGCAAGTCTACAGAGCTGTTTTTCATACCACTTTTGATGCTGCATTGAGCCTTAAAAAATTGTCATCACGTTTAATTATGTTCTGCAAGTGTTGCATCCTCTCTAAGATGCTCATGATTAGATTAAGGTGTTAAAAAAGAAAAAATAAAGATTTAAGCTATTACATATTCTTCACTCCATTTTATGTTTCTCTGTACTATTACTCATTGCTGAAGCTTGAAAAGCAATACAGTTGTTCTCCTCAAACTTGCAGTTTCTCTCTTGCTCTTGTTCTCTGCTGTGGGTTTTTTTGTCACTGCATGCTCTGTGTCTCCAAACTGAAACCATGGGCCTATGTGCTTATTTTCTATTTGTTGCTGCTTCTATTCTGAATTCCTTTTTCTCACTTCCTTTCTTACTCTTCCCTTGGCACGTCTCCTGACCCACTCTGCACACTCCCACCACCTCCTCCTCTCACCACCTTATCTTCGTGTGCCTGTCTTCTCACTTCAGCATCCATCCCTCCTTATCCTCCCTCAGTGTCTCGCCATCTCTGCCTATTTCATCTCCAGATATCTAGATAAATATAGATAGACATGTCCTTCTCTATTTCTTCCTCCAAGATGCCATCTCTATTTCTTTTTTCTCGCAAAGGTTTTTCTTTCCTGTGTTCTTTCTTCTTTTACTTTAAGTGGTGGTGTGCTGTGACACAGCATGGTTGCTTTCTCAGCATGGTTTCATCACACATGCGGGTCTGCACTGGTTTGGGTGGGACATGGGGAGGCAGAGGATTGAGAGATTCATGAAGTTTTTGGTTTTGACTTCATCAAGAGGGTATCAAATGCTGTTCACTGATCAAGACTTGGAAGGGCTCTGCATCATGAGCGATGGGCATCGTGGTGATATTTTTTGCTGCTCTTGAGAGTCTTGAGAAGAGGTTGCCACGACTTTCATTCAAAAACTCATTGTTCTGTGGGCTGCTATATTTAGAAAGGGTGGGAGCAATTTCCCCTGTCAAAGACAGCTACTTCTATAGGTACCTATGTAAAGCTTCATTGGTGCTCAGAGTTAAAACCCTTTCAGGTCCTGTTGTACCTGACCTATTCAAAAAGTCCTTAGGATGGAATGAGCCATGTTTCAAAATTGCCAATTCCTCTCCGTTATCTGCAAAGGGAATTCAGATAATTACCAGGTACATACACCTGACATTTGATTAGATGAGTTTTGCTCCCTGTTTCTGTACAGATGGAAAGAAAAAAATTGTATTGAGTCAGGCAAGTCATTTGATGGTTCAGAAAAGGTATTCAGCACTGTCTATAGCATCACAAAGTGTCAGACAAATGGAGAGGTAAAGCCAAAGTAGAGCAAGGCTGTGCCAGTGAGACATCTGATGAGTCTGCTAATAAGGAAGAATACTCAAAGTCCTGTGTTTTACTAAAAACTCATGCAAATACTGTGCAGAGTTAAAATTAGCCAGAGAATTTAATACTTAATGTCGTGGGTCCTGGTCTTAACTTTGCAATACCACATCTTTCTAAACTCCCTTGAGCTGTCATTGGAGATTTTTTTGCACTTTTTTTCCTCTCTGGAAAGAAACAAGTCCTTGGTTACACCTGAGAATGCCCAAAGGAACAAAATTTATCTGAAAAGAGCCAAGCTTGGTTTGAGGCTATTCTGTTGATGCTTGTGGAGGTTTTAACTGTTCTGTCAGAATACATTGTGTTGGTTGCTGATATTTTATGTGCTTTGGCCAAACTCTTCCTGAAATTGTAACCTCTTCAATCACTTTAACTCAACAATAAGATGAAGAAATGGTTCATTGTAAGATTAATATATGCTAGAGAGGTAGAGGGTTTAAAAATCAGTAGGACAGACAATTCTGAAAGTGTTGCCTTTTGCTAAACATCTTCTAGTGCTCAGTGAAATGGTCTTTACAAGAAAATCTTAGGCACTTTCACCATATGATCAGCTCATGCTACTGATGTAGTATCTGAAGACAGAACTAAAAGATGTCTGCTTTTTCCACATTATCAGTATATTTAATAACATATTACCTCTTCATGCAGTTTGCCCTTTTAGAGTATCATGGCTGAAATAATATTACATCTCTTAAAATTACTGCATGGAGTATGGTGTTCACTTTATTATATGAAAATTACTTGAAATAACTACAAGATTTTTTTTTTAAACTCATGTATAAATTTATAAAACAGAACCACAGCAGCAATTTTCATTATAGTGTTGTGTAGCCCTGCTGCAGTGTTTGAGTAAATGAGAGTAATTTCACATTACTGCTGAGTACTGCCCATTTCTAATACTGTATAGTACAAAAAAAGCCTTGCATGTTCATTATTAGTAGCCCTTACAAAATTAAGTTTTTGAGGATAAATTGTAAAAAAAATAAAACAAAAACACCACAACAAACCTCTAAAACAAATGTTCAAAAGCAACTCCAAACCAGGAAGAGAAAAAAAGTAAAAGAAAAATGCCAAAAGATTGTGAGCGTGTTATAGGCAACCATGTTGTAAATAACTGTATTTTCTGCAGCTCCTGTAACTTAAGTAATTCTGTTTACAAGTGATCCATGTAATAGGGAACTTTCAGTAAGACCAAGAATGTCCCAGGCTGGAAGACTGGTTCTGTGCCTTCTGCCTTCCTGGGACTGCGAGTGGTCCCCGCCATGGTCCACCCTCTTCTTGCCTGCACTGGGAGCAGACCACGCTCTCACATGAACTCTCTCCTCTCTTCAGGTGATGCCTCTTAGGGCAGCACTCCTGTCTCAGACTAATGGGATGCATCTTTCTGATCAGGGACTAATGAAATTACAAAGCCAGGCTTCTTCTTTTTTTTTTAGTAATGTCCTCATTTCTTTTACTTTACTAGAGGCAAGGGGCTTTCATTTATCACAGTCAGTGTTTTTATCATTGAACAAACTACAGTGCTATAAACCAGGCAGCAAAATAATTACCCTTAAATCTCTCTGTATAGGCAATTACTGTTAACTCTTTGCAAATTAAATCCACTCTGATGGACAAACTATGAAGCTCTGACTTTCTACCATTGCAGTTGATAGGAGCAGATTTGAAATTCTGGAAAATAATTTCACATCTTTAAATTCTAGGCAGGGAGATTACTTGCACAAACCGGGAGAAGACAAGCTACCTCTTCATTTTGTTAACAGTACTTGCACTAGACCTTCCTGATAACTAGAAAGTACGTTGAATGCAGTGCTCCTCCATTAGGAACAAAATGTGGTGCACTTACAAAATTTCATAGGCCCTTTGGTAGGGGAATAGGGGAATGAAGATGGAAACAGGGTGCTTTATTGTGTGATATACTAAATGGGAAGTTTGCTGGTTTTATGTTTTCTAAATACTTACAAAACTATGTTGAGCAGTAGGTTAGCAGTAGCTGTTAATTTTATGAAGAAGCTAAGCCCATTTGTTGAGACACTGGAAATCATAGTCTTTTCCAAGCACAATTTGCTTTAAGAAATAGATTAGGAGAAAAAATTAGAATGATGAAGTCTTCTGGGTCATATCTCACAAAATCTGTGCTATGTCACAGAAATCAACAACTGACCCTAGAAGTCTCATAACTGGGAATTACTTTTTCTGCCTACATTGTTGTAGGATGACTGCAGCAAATGAGTACATTTAAGTAACACATATATTAAGCCATGGTGTACTAATTCAGGACAACTTCTGTAATCACTTTTACTTTTATGTAACTGCATATAAAATATGTCATATATATAGTGAGTCTGAAGTACAAGCTGGGACCTCATTAAGGTCCTGAATAACTTTAACAGTTTTATCAAAGACTGATTACTCTGACTATTTATCTTCATGGTGGTACAACAAATATATCTTTCTTGAGATTTGAACGATTGGGAATTTCTCTGTATAGATTTTCTTTTTTTCTAAGGTGTCAAAGATATTCTGTTCATCAGGGGACACTTCAGCATCACTGTGCCATGCCCTCTGTTCCTGAGGGTGGCCTAGGTTTGGCAGTTGTATTTGTCCAGTACTCGAAATTCAAAGGAAGAATAAAGTGAAAGGTGGTGTTGTGACGTGGCTGATAATTCTGTTTTACCTTCCAGAGAAATAATACAACTGATTATAAATTTAATACAGAGCATTCTTTTATGCATAATATGTTTTGGGATTTTAAATAATCCATTAAATAATCCATTTAATAATCCATTAAATGTTGCAATGCAAGATGCTACCGTTTGTGGAAAGAGACATTCTCCATTAAAAGTTCATGTATGCTTTCTAGTAGACAGAAGGTTGCAGTAAATGCCAATGCCTGGGAAATCAAGTGGATTTCTATGCTGATGGAAAACACTATCACTAAATAAAGCAAAGGGAGGATTTCTTTAGATTACCATTTGGGGGGAATAGCTCAATTTTTGAAAGTGCAAATGAAATAAGCAAAAAAAGCACTTTGACCAGGTATGTTGCACAGTTCTCTCACCCTCTTGTGGCCCACAATAGCGTTTTTGTTCCTGTGTAGTCTGATAATGGCAATGCAACATGAATTGATATTTATTAAAAGCAGGATTGAAAATCTCTGGCTAAAAATCATGCACCTAGATTTTAAATTACTACCTTCAATCCTTGTGTGTTGGTGAGATGTTTTACCTTCCGTGCTGCAGTGAAGAATGGATTCAGCTCCTGGCAGTTTTTGGAGCTCATGGTTGTGTTCTCTGCTCTTGACTATGCTGCAGTAGAGGGGACCAGTTTGAATTTGAATTCGTGAGCAGTGAACCTCTGGATGGGAGCTCAGTGGGTCAACAGTAGGTTCCCAAGCAGGGACAATATGGTGTCAGCTCAGCAAAGGGGTAACGTCTGACTTGGTGCAAATAATACAGTTTTTCTTCCCTTATGTGGCTGGCAAGAGGGATATTTGTAAATGTACATCAGTTTTCCTCCCGATAAACACACTAGAAATATCCTAACTCCATCTGTCCTATTTCCTTCCTGTATTTTGGGAGGAGAGAGAGGATTTGCAGTAAATAATAAGAATGCTGTTTGGAATCATGACATACGGAAGTATTTCCTGAGTGTAACTTCATAATATTTGCCCTGTTCTCCTACCTCTTGAGAGCTATCCTGTGACCACACTTAGGAGCTGTTTCACGACCCAGATGAATCAACCAGAGCAACGTGGGTCAGGGTGACCTTTTAAAGAATTTTTTCCCACTCTCTCTCTCTCCAGAGCTCACCATATGGCCAGGCTATCTCAGCATCTCTGCAGCAACAGCAGCATCTTCTGATTTCTCTGCCTGTAGCCAGGCCCACCCTGCTGAAAGATAAGCAGATGGACTATGTCAGAAGTTAGGAATTCTCCCTGGAGATGCAGCACATGTACGTTTAAATATCTAGGGTTTACCTTTCAAGAAGGCCAATATGCCACTTCTTAAGAACTCTGTCTTAATCTGAATTCCCCACAGAACAAAAATGAAAGACTAATGCCACATTTGGAAGTCAGTTTCTCACGTAATAAGATACCTGACACAAAATGGCACAAACCTTCTATTTTGAAATGAAGGAGAGTTTTTGCCCTGGAACAATAATTCAGGAAATGTACTTAATTTCCAGCTATTGTAGCTCTACACTGCAGAACAGCTCCCACAGTAAACTTAAGTCTTAGTGAAGGTATTTGTGAGGTCGATCATCTTTGCCCTTTGGTAAAAACACAGAGGTGTCTGAAGAACATACCTGATTTCTTTTTAACCTCCCTCTTCTGTTTTTCTGTTGTTTGGTTGGGGGTGGGGGTTATTGTTTTGGGGGTTTTTTTGGGGGGGGGGGGGTGGTTTTCAAGGCCATAGTGGTTCTGCATTAGAAGACTGATGGTGCCAAAGGAAGGTGTATTTTGCTTTTTACTTTTGGAGCAATGAAGGCAGAAATTTAAGACTCTTAATTAGCCCCCTTCATAGACATTATGCTTTGGCACCCTGCAATTAGGACCCAATCCTACTCCTTCGCTGCTGGCAAATTTGCCCTGTAGATAAATTTTGCATTTATGCAGCTACAGAAAGCCTTACCAAAGAAAAGGGACTTAAAAAGTGCTCTAATTAGCTAAATGCAGCTGTAAGGGTAAATCCAGGGATGTTGCAGTAAATGTAACGAGTTATTCAGGTAACGGGTTTTTTCCTAGGGGGACTGACAGTGGCTTTGAAGAGTCTTCCTCAGAAATAAGAATATGGAGAAATGAAGCAATTAATTTTAAATATATGACCTGAAGCTTCTAAATGGCTTGCAATGGCCTATAATTAGCTTCATGTAAGAACAAGGATATGTAACAGGTGGAAACATCTTGGTAGCACCTGCTTTGGAGTAAATATATTGCTTACATACCTGAACAATAAATAGATACAGCTATACAGGTGTTACACAGTTTTTCTATACCCTGGAATGGCAGCTCTGGTTCTTTAAGTTGCTCTGAGTGTGCTTTGTTCTTTAACTGACATAATTTTCTACGTTGTGCAGTCACTGTCCACAAATACAACTACATGACATCACCACGTCCCACTTCTGACCTAAACTCTTTTTCAGACCTAGATTAGATATCCATAGTTGAAAGCCCCTCTTCACTCTTTATGTCCTTCCTTAACTTTATTCTGTCTTTAAAGGGAGATAGAGAGGGTTTCTAAGTCTCTCAAGCAGCAGCAGAGTGCATTTGAGGCTGTCTGTCAAACTCTAAAAGGTGCTAAACTTATCCTTCACTGGGAAAATGGTTTGCAAGAGTAGTGCTTGTATTGAAAACTTCCCTGTAAGTACTAGAAAAACATCATAGTAGCCCTTCTGATTGTTCTGTTTACTGTTTTTATTTGCATAATATAATTTCCTAGGAAAACAAAAAACTAGAGTTTTTGTCAGTGTTACTGCATTCAGTGGCGTAAGCTGTTAGACACACTAGGTCTGAATCAGTTTTCTTCTTACAGTATGTGTTTGGCAGGGGAAGAAATATGAGGGAAGTGGGCTTAAACCCTCATTAACACCAAAACCTGTGTGTTGTGCATGTTCCAGTGTCCTGTGATTAAAATCAAGCCACATGACTGTATGTGCAGTCCCTCAGATCTTACTGAGATTGTGTTCACTGCTCTGGCTTCCTACAGCTAAATATTTTTTTGCCTGAATCAGTTTGTAGAAATAATGTAGTTTCCATCAGTCTGAACCACATTTTTTATATAACCAGAAAAAACGTAGACTAAGGCTGTAATATTTTACAGTCTAAGTCTGTAATATTTTAAATATGAGGTATTTTAGTTTATGTTCTGCCTACCTGATTTACTAATTGACACTAAACAGGACTGTGAGAGTTGCTGAAATAGTGCACAATCTTCTTAAAATGCAGAAGTGCTAAGGGAAAAACACGGATCACAGGTAATAAGTTACAGAATTGCTGATAGCTCCGGTGGGTGAATGAAAAAAGCAGAACGCTGTAGGAGGAGAGGGACAGAGTGGGACAGAGCCTCCAGTGTCCTTGAGGCTACAATCTGCATTGTGCACAAACTTTTTGGATCCTTGAACATTTATAGAAAATGCAACACAAAAAGCTCTCTCTAAAGAGCAAGAACTGTTTGGCCACAATCATTAATATTTTGTCAGCCATAAACACTTGTTTTTTTGTCAAGACAGGACATAGTCCCACACAGATTGCTGAGACCCTTGCAACAGTTTCTCAAGTTTGTGACTGTATTCAATGTTTAACAAGCATTAGTGTTGTTTCATTAAAAGCATTATTTTCCTAACAGAATTCACAAATTGCCATTGCCAACAGGTTTGTTATTAAGTCAGTGGGGACAAAAGAAATTTATTTTCAAAGGTTCAGATGGAGGAATAAGGAAAACATTTCTTCTAAATGGAAATGTAGATAAACTTCTCAACAATATAGTGAACCTCAAAAAAATATTTTTAAAGGATGTATTAAATAATTTAAAATTATATTGTATTTTGCCTCCCTCTTTGGAGCCAAAGCTTTAGAGAGCCTGACATTACTAAAATTCTTTATAGAGTTGATATAGGCTAAAACTTCGTGCCATGTATTTTGCCAGATAAAAACATTATTAACTAAATATTTGGACAGAAAATATTGTTAAAGCACAACTAAGCACCTACAGGGATGTAGATCAATCACCAGGAGTCCTGTGCATCCTCAGTTAAATCTTCAAAAAAAGAATTGTTCGATTTTGGATATATTTTGCCAAATCAGTCTCAAGTCCAGAAGCAGCATTTTGACACCTGTAAAGATAAGTTTGCAGAGTTGGTCTTTACTTGAGATCTCATTAAGGTTGTTTCCTCTCCAAGAATCAAGAAAGGAAATCGTAGGAAGGGGTGGCAGAAGTACGTGATGCCTTTCACAGCTTGGTTCTTATGCAGAGGAGAATGTTCTGTGTGTGAATGTGACACCCAGTCTTCGGGGCACAAAGGGGTGTGCAGGGACACAGAGTGATTTCCAGGGACACTGAGTGGTTTCCAGGGACACAGACTAGTGTGCAGGGACACAAAGTGATGTGCAAGGACACAAAGGAGAGTGCAGGGACACAAAGGGGTCTTCAGGGACCCAGAGATGAGGGCACACAAAGGGGTCTTGACGGGCACAGAAGAACCTGCCTGTCTGACAACAGAAGATCTTTGGAGATCCGTGTCCAAACCTTCCTCACTGCTGGTGCATCACAGCTCTTTTCCCAGCCTGTGGCTGATGTGGATGCTGGAGCTGTGCCTATGGGGGATCTCTGCTGCGCAGGGCACACACCAGCCACTTGCTGGCATGGACAGCTGATCTGCATGGCTGCCACCCACTTAGAGCTTACAAGACCATGAACTGGAGCATGGCCATAATTGACTGCATTTTCTGTTTGGAGCCGCTCTCTGAAGGTACCCACAGAACCTTTCTAAAAATATGTTTAAAAAATGTGAATCTGTAAATCCTACATAGGCTATACTGCAAATACTGCCTAACTGCAATTCTATTTTATATTCCAGTGGAGTTTGGAAAGGACAGCCTTCAGGTGTGTCATTGGACTACCCTGTGCTTGAAATTTCAGCATGATGGGGAGAACATGAAAGAAGTAATTTATTTCTAAATGTCTATTACATCACTGTGCTGAGGTCTTTATGTACAGGAGTACAGACTGACACAGATTAGATGAGATTCATTATCCTGGATTACAGAGCAGCTCTGAAAGCTAGAAAGCCTCAGTAATTTAAAAACGGAAACTGCAGCCTTTCTCTAGCATCACCAATTAAACACTGGCTTGATCAGTGACTGGTATAGAGAACTTAAAAAAAAAAAAAAGATGTTCATGGACTAGATGTTCTGGAATCTTCTCCTTGGAAATGATAACTTCATAACTTAAAAAAAGACTTCCCTCATTTCAAGCACTGAGTAGTGGTAAAACTTTCATGAAAACATAATTCAGCATGCATGCATTTGCCTTTAGGTGTGTGTGACTAATTATCAGGATGGTCTGTGATCATGGTTATTGAGAATGGTTTCTGTGACATTCTTAACATCCTGTTGAAGTTTTTGTAGGTTTAGCTGCACTGGGAGCTCTCATGATAGAATGGTGAAAATTGGAATTTCAGAAAAAGCAGAAAAGGCAACATAGAGCAGAATACACAGCAGTAGCTCTAAAAAGGGAGAAAGCTGAAGGGCATGGTTGACTAAATTTACTAAAGAGCATCTTTTAAAAATGTGATGGGGGAAGAAGAAAAAGAAGAAAAAGTTAAGTTCTCTAGTTAAGAGGGAGTACTAGCAACGAAAATGTGTGGAGAGAGCTGAGGTCCTTGTAAAAGGTTAATAGAATATTAAAGGCCCTATTACAGCAGGTGTGAGAATATTTGAATCAGACTGCTGATGTCAGTGGTGACTGGGCGATGTTCATCACAGAGTGCTGAAGAATGAAACTTCTGGGAGGAATATCATAGTTTTCACCTGCTATCCTTCAGAGTGACTATGGGCAGGTGAATATGGATTTGGTGGAGTACTGGACTGAGACACAGGAAGTCTTTCCTAGAACAGACAGGTTTTTTTATATAGTTTATTGCTCCAGATGATAGATGATGTAGAAAAGACTGAGCTTCAGGTTTGAAAGTTGGTGTTGTATCTATTGCAGAAACGACTGGAGGGCTTAGTTTATCTGTGGAAGTCAAAACTTCCATGTTGGTGTTACAGAAAGATC